>NC_089751.1:52153116-52200616 GCF_040412425.1 Macrobrachium rosenbergii
GCAGTGCACTGTAGGCATTATCTAAGGTTCTTCGCAGCGTCCCTTCTATGGCCCCTAGCTGTAACCTCTGTCATTCCTTTTACTGTACCTCCAATCATATTCTCTTTCCTCCATCTTGCTATCCACCCTCTCCTAAAAATTGTTTCATAGTGCAACTGCGAGATTTTCCTCCTGTTTCACCTTTCAAACCTTTTCACTCTCGATTTCCCTTTCAACGCTGAATGACTGATCTCACAGGTCCCAGCGCTTGGCCTAAATTCTATATTCCAATCCATTCCATACTAGCCATTGCATTATCTTTTACATGATTATCATTACTAACATCTCAATTATATCTTAAGGACACTGTTTAAATGTAAGGCTGCGAACTCTTGCTCTATAAGAGGACTGAATCCAGGGCAAGACAGCTAATCAGCGATCCTCGCGATTCCTCACCTTTAGCTCACCTGGTTATCTTTCTATGCACTTCTAGGCAAGGCCAAGGGAGGCAGGGTCTACCCAGTTGGGCGGAGTCGCCTCCCACCTGGGGTAACTACGTAGGCGATGACGTATCTTAGAGGTACCTGCTCGTTACGGCAATTCACCTGCTGACGCAATAAGGAGGTAGACAAAGCTCCGCCTACATGGGCAATTTGGGGGGAAGTGAGCAGACCTTCTCTTTCTCTTGGCCTTGCTTCTAGGTGTGTACGGGGATCTGTTATCTGTGGTTCTTATTTTCGTCCTTTTTCTAAAATTAGTTTGAAGGAGGTCCTTCCTTCACGCTGCCAAGGAACAATTTGTGCCGTGAAATTTAAGACCTCTGATAGTTTGAGGTCCCGTGAAATATATGTTCTTCTTTCGTGTCAGTGCCTAGAAGTGGAGGTCCTAAGTTTATTCATCTATATTTATTTACTCATTTATGTATTTATGTATTTACCCATCTGTTTATTTATTTATTGATTCACTGATTTCCTTCCATTAACCTTTTCTTTCATAATGATAATGAATTGCCTGTACCTATACAAACAAATGAAACAGGCAACAAGTTATGATTTTTAATACCATGCAAGGGATTGCATTAGACCACTATCTCTTGGCCGTTTGGAAGGCAAAAATATTTAAGCAACTTTTTATTTTTTAATTTTTATTCAGTAGATGAAACCTATTCATATGGAACACGGCCACCAAAGGGGCCACTAACTTGAAATTCAAGTTTTCCAAAGGATATGTTGGTTTCAACCTCCCGCCACAGAGCCCACACAGTGGCAGTAACTGATCATGATACAGAGCCAGACTTACGAATGCTCACACAAAGGATAAAAAGATATATTAAAATTAAACTGACCTACAGGTGTCTGAAGGGAGCCACTGGGAGGAAGCTATGATAAACTCTAGTTTGAAAGCACTTCCACAATTCCAGCATGGTTATGATGGCAGTCTCATTCTGAACGACGCAACAAACGTAATTGCCAAGTCATCTAAGTAAAAACAGCCTTATTTATCTCGTTTGGAATTCTCTGTAATGGCAGCAGGGGTTTTAATTAAACCCCGGATTAGATCTGTGAATAGTCCCGTTGCTGCTCCTTCCCTTGCGGAACTGGCCCCTCGTTTTAAATCACCCATTGCTAATTATCTCGCTTTCTGGGAAAGGGGAAAGAGGAATGCAATTACGTCTTTCGCGGGAAAGGAGGTTCTTGGATGATGATACGTTACAGATACCTGCGTTAAAATTTGCGAGGATCGAAATTAGCTATGAATTTTACTGCAGAGTAACGCGAAAGCCCAATCTGTTTCATTGGTCCACACACACACACACACACACACACACACACACACACACACACACACACACACACACACATATATATATATATATATATATATATATAATATATATATATATATATATATATATATTATTTCCGACCTAGAGCGAATTGGATATTAAAGGACGTTTGTAGCTTAATGCTTGTCTATGAATCACGGTGATGTGATAAAATTTCATTCATAATATGGCTACGTGCGACAAACGCACTACATGGTTAGCATGGCAGAGGTGGGTTGATACCGATTCTAAATACAAATACCCGAGTTCGACGGTGATTTGTAGGTGAGGGTCGGTAACAACTTATACCTCACTTGTTGGCCTTGTGGGTTAAGGCGTCACTGTAGTCCTGAGTTCTTGTCCTTCGCTGGTTCGAGCCCACGGGACGACGAACTTATTATCAACTAATAAATTCCCCTTCAGTAACATATATGAAAATATATTATTTCCGAGGCAGAGCGAATTGGATATTAAAGGCCGTTTGTAGCTTAATGCTTATATATATATATATATATATATATATATATATATATATATATATATATATATATATATATATATATATATATATATATATATATATATATATATATATATTTATATATATATATATATATATTTATATATATATATATATATATATATATATATACACGAGTATATATATATATATACATATACACATTAGTGATAAAACACATTTGAAATTATTTTCGCATTTTATAGAATTAGTATAAGTATAGCCAACAGACTCATGCTCCCAGTTATCTTTTGCTTGACTGCATACTTTATAAAATTCAATTGTGTAGCCTCCTAGTTAGATTATAATATTATGAAGAAACCTTGCAAGTGACTCATTTATATTGTCACTGGTTTTGTTAAAGGATACTGATAGATATGCGTAGTATGCAACTGGAATATGAACCCTTTCTTGAAAGCGTAGATTTGTGAATTGTAGAATTCATTTCCAAAATTAGATATTCATAATTCCCAATTGAAAAGAAAGCTAATATTTCAGGAAATGCCCTGAGAGCAATCGAACAAATTGTACAAATTGCATCGAATGCTTAAAATTAGATTTCACTTCTGAGCAAAACCTAAATGAAGATTTTCTTTTGCCAAAGTACTTTAGCACTGTGGAAATAAGTATGTTACTTCATGTTCATCAAAATCTTCCGTGCCTCTCTCTCTCTCTCTCTCTCTCTCTCTCTCTCTCTCTCTCTCTCTCTCTCTCTCTCTCTCTCTCTCAATTTGAACAAAACGTAAATCAAGATTTTCTTTTACCAAAGCACTTTAGTACTGTGGAAATAAGTATATGACTTCATGTTCATAAAAATCTTGCGTGCCTCTCTCTCTCTCTCTCTCTCTCTCTCTCTCTCTCTCTCTCTCTCTCTCTCTCTCTCTCTCTCAATCTGAACAAAATGTAAATCAAGATTTTCTTTTACCAAAGTGCTTTAATACTGTGGAAATAAGCATATTATTTCATGTTCATCAAAATCTTGCGTGCCTCTCTCTCTCTCTCTCTCTCTCTCTCTCTCTCTCTCTCTCTCTCTCTCTCCTTCTGGCCACATAAACTTCCTCAAATGAATACGAATGGTAGAGCATAAACCACATGTTAATGATCTAATCCGATTACTGTCTTAACCCCTATCAATCAGATTATTACTTTACAAGTGACTCACTCACCAACTTGAAGTTGATCGGGAATGTTGCCTGATATTGTAACCGAGGTTTGCTACTGTAATTCACTGTGAAAACAGATAACCGTACAATTGGAATGGAATGGAATGGAATATAAAATTCTGGCCAAAGGCCAAGTGCTGGGACCTATGATGTCATTCAGGGCTGAAAGGGATATTGAGAGTAAAAAGATTTGAAAGGCTCAACAGGAGGAACTTTGCACTGATAAATAATTGTCAGAAGATGGAGAGTGAGATGGAAGAAAGAGAATATTAACGGAGGTATAGTAAAAGGAATGAAAGGGGTTACGGCTAAGGGGCCGAAGGAACGATGCAAAGAATTTTAAGTGATGCCTACAGTTCACCGCGTGAGGTTGCACTGACGGCATTAGCCTCCTACGGGGACCGTACAATTGAGATCGTGATTTCTGACCTGAATCGAATTTCCTGGGCCTCGTATCCTAATCATCTGACCCGAAAATCTCGTTTCATCCGTCTCATTTGAAACGAGTGTGACCTATGAATAAAATCTGCAGTTCACATGCTTCATAGTGTCATTCCCTGTAGGAGAGACGCCATCTTGAAATAAAGGAATATAAAATTGGGGAGGGTAACTTTACCCCGCTGTCAGGCGTCTTTGGGGGAAGGGGACCTGACTTCTTCGAATCCCTGGAGATAAGTAGTCATTAAGGTCATTAGAATACATTTGCGGAAGAAAGGTGAGAGTCTGCTTGGGGAATAGAGTGGTATATCTGAGATGGATATATATATATATATATATATATATATATATATATATATATATATATATATATATATATATATATATATATATATATATACATACATATACATATATGTGTATATATATGTATATATCTAAATATATATATATATATATATATATATATATATATATATATATATATATATATATATATATATATATATATAAAATAAAATCTTCGAGATTTCCATTGTAAGGATAAAGTAAAGTGAATCTCCGAGATTCCCTTGTAAGAATAAAGTAAAAGGAATCTTTGAGACTCCATTGTAAGGACAAAGTAAAGGGAATCTCTAAGATTCCCCTGGAAGAATAAGTAGAGGGAATCTTCGAGATTCCATTGTAAGGATAAAGTAAAGAGAATCTCCAAGGTTCCCCGGAAGAATAAAGTAAAAGGATTCTTAGAGATTCCCTTGTAAGAATAAAGTAGAGGGAAGCTTCGAGATTCCATTGTAAGGATAAAGTAAAGGGAATCTCCAAGATTCTCCTAGAAGAATAAAGTAAAGGGAATCTCTGAGATTCCCCTGGAAGAATAAGGTAAGGGGAATCTTCGAGATTCCACTGTAAGGGTAATGTAAAGGATATCTCCAAGATTCCCCTGGAAGAATAAAGTAAAGGGAATCTTCGAGATTCCATTGTAAGGATAAAGTAAAGGGAATCTCCGAGATTCCCCTGCAAGAATAACGCAAAGGGAATCTTCGGTACTCCATTGCAAGGATGAAATAAAGGGAATAGTGTGTAGGGAATCTCTGAGATTCCGCCGTAATATAGAAAAATAAAATTTTTGCAGAAAATAAATGTAATGGGGTAACTGACACGTGGAACAGAATTAAACCACTGTGAAGTATTCTTTTTCCTTCTCATGCAGAATTACTTTAATTTTATGGATGGATGTTAAACTTTGTTAAGCTGCCATTTATAGTGATGATTTACATTTTTAGTTTTCTGTAAAAAATAACTATTATGCCGGCTTTGTCTGTCCGTCCGCACTTTTTTCTGTCCGCCCTCAGACCTTGCAAACCACTGATGCTAGAGGGTTGCAAATTGGTATGTTGATCATCCACCCTCCAATCATCACACACAACAAATTGCAGCCCTCTAGCCTCTGTAGTTTTTATTTTATTCAAGGTTAAAGTTAGCCATAATCGTCCTTCTGGCAGCGATACAGGTTAGGCCACCACCGAGCCGTGGTTAAAGTTTCATGGGTCGCGGCTCATACAGCATTATACCGAGACCACCGAGAGAGATCTACGTCATTTTCGGTGGCCTTGATTGCGTGTACGCTGTAGCGGCTGAACAGAAAACTCGAATGGCGCATACTTTACTTGTTTTGTTCCGATAACGCACAACGTCCATAAGCTATTCCTATTCCTATTATCTTACTTGTTCACATATTTACTTCTCGATTTGAATCTAGCACGGGGAAGTAATTTACTGATATGCGAAGATATATATATGTATATATATACAGTATATATATATACATATATATATATATATATATATATATATATATATATATATATATATATATATATATATATATATATATATATATATATATATATATATATATTACATACATACATACACACACACACACACACATATATATTATATATATATATATATATATATATATATATATATATATATATATATATATATATATATATATATATATATATATAATTTATATAGGTTAATGGATACTAGAGTCTGCCATCTTTCTCATCTCATTAAATACTGCAGTGTACAATTCTGCTTATATGTACCAGGAAAGAAATATCAAGAGCTTTATTTACATAATATTTGCTTCTACATTACAATCAGAGCAAAAGCTTTCTTGAATATGCTTTTGAATATTCCACTGAAAATGAACACACACAGAAATAGCTATTATTATTATTATTATTATTATTATTATTATTATTATTATTATTATTATTATTATTATTATTATTATTATTATTATTATAGTTAGTAAAAAGACGGGAAGTGATATTGTATTTCCTATATTTGACGATTATAAACTTAGAATTTTTGTGACTAATAATAATAATAATAATAATAATAATAATAATAATAATAATAATAATAATAATAATAATAATAACTTTATTAGGTCTTTAATGTTTGTGAACTTAAAATTTTTTGATCAATAATAATAATAACAATAATAATAATAATAATGATAATAATAATAATAATAATAATAAAGCACTTACCATCATTCCAAAGGCTCTATAGAACAGGACAATCGACGCAATACGATCTAATATATCAATACGACATCCTAAGTCTTAAAAAAAAAGTAAAAAATGCGCCGCGTTTCTTCGGCGCAGTCGAGTTTTCTACACAACGCATAATGCTGTATGAAACATTCAGCCACGGCCTATGAAACTTTCAGCCACGGCCCGGTGATGGCATGTGTTGTTAGAACCTATAACAGTGCCAGACGCACGATCACGGCTAAATTTAACCTTAAGTCAATTCAAAACTACTGAAGCTAGAGGGCTGTAATTTGGTATGTTTGATGAATGGAGGCTGGATGATCAACATACCAATTTGCAGCCCTCTAGCCTCAGTAGTTTTAAGATCTGAGGGCGGACAGAAAAAGCCACCTCATCAGTTTACTTTACAGAAAACCAAAAAACAGAGAATTGACACCTGATTACATTAAAAAAAAAGAAAATGAAAGTTCTCTGAACAACACAGTGGGATGAAAGTCAACGCCCCTACAAAGGATTTTCATTATCCCCGAAGACACCCAATCAAGAAAACTGATTCTGGATGAAAGAAATCAGAGATAAAACGCGAACCAGACTGGATTGCAAAACGACGAATTTCATCTCCCACGGGACTCAGCGAAGGGAAATGTTGATGATCTTGAATTTTGCTCAGAAAAAACTGTCCCAACCAAATTTCAATCTCCCTGAGTCTTAAGCTTTTCAGAAAAAAAAAGAGTCAAAAATGCGCAGAGATTTCTTCGGCTTAATCGATTTTTCTGTACAGCGTATAATGCTGTATGGAACTCTCAGCTACGACTTGGCAGAGCTCAGTTGCTTCCCAGATGCGGTTTAGTGAAGGTGCGTCGCACGCCTCCGGAAAGCATTGCCAGACGCATGATCCATGGCTAACCTTAACATTAAATAAAATAAAAACTGCTGAGGCTGGAGAGTTGCAATTTGGTATGTTTGATGATTGGATGGTGGATGATCAACATACCAATTTGCAGCCCTCTAGCCTCAGTAGTTTTTAAGATCTAAAGGTGGACAGATAAAGCCATCTCAACAGTTTTCTTTTACAAAAAAACTAAAAACTATGTCTGCAACCAGAACTCAGTCGCCCCGAGGATACTGTGCAATTGGAACTTCAAACAAAAAGTTCAAGAGAAGATGGAATGCATTACTGCCCTAAAATATCCTGCATTTTAATATTTTATTTGCATTTTTATCTATGTGTTTATTACTTTGTTCGTTTACTTTTTTTATTTTCTTATAAATGATCTCCTCTCTCTGTATTTCCTATCATCTTCTGTTACGCCTCTCAGTTGAACACCGTATTCTTTGGAAGCTTGAATTTCAAGTCAATGGCCCCTGTGGACTTGTTCCATATGAATAGGGTTCATCTTCTTAATAATAATAATAATAATAATAATAATAATAATAATAATAATAATAATAATAATAATAATAATAATAATAATAATATTATTATTATTATTATTAATAATAATAATAATAATAATAATAATAATAATAATAATAATAATAATAATAATAATAATAATAATAAAGTATGGGCTTTGTATTCGGGTACTGGAGAGACGAAATAGGTTCATAATGCTATACCTCAATTTCAGTGAAACCTAAATGAATCAAGTTATGCTGATCGTATGAGAGAGAGAGAGAGAGAGAGAGAGAGAGAGAGAGAGAGAGAGAGAGAGAGAGAGAGAGAGGTGAAAGTCGATAAGAAAGGCATGCTGAGGAGGAGAAAGGTGACGATGGGTATTATCAAAAGTACTGAGATAAGTGGAATTCTAGAAGATGGCGAAGTGATGTTGATTAGGGGTGACTGACCTATTGGTTTTTTAGTTTTCTGTAAAAGCTAACTATTGTCCCGCCTTTGCCTGTCCATCCGCACTTTTTCTGTCCGCCCTCAGATCTTAAAAACTACTGAGGCTAGAGGGCTGCAAATTGGTATGTTGATCATCCACCTCCAGTCATCAAACATACCAAATCGCAGCCCTCTAGCCTCTGTAGTTTTTATTTTACAGAAGGTTAAAGTTATCCATAATCGTTCATCTGGCAACGATATGGGAAAGGCCACCACCAGTCCATGGTTAAAGTTTCATGGTCCGCGGCTCATACAGCACTATAACGAGACCACCGAAAGAGAGAGCTATTTTATGTGGCCTTGATTATACGCTGTGCAGAAAACGCGATTACGCCGAAGAAACTTCTGCGCAATTTTTACTTGTTTCATAGAATTTGGAGGTAAATGTAACGGACGAGAGTACAGCAATTGAAGAGATAAATCACAGAACAAGTAAAGCGCTGAAGTATGCATTCAAATATTAAGCCACAGTTAACTCATTAATAAAGAATTTATTATTCCTTGGGAATTTATGTGATCCAAAAGGAGTTACATGACTAGGGTTCGGTCCTAAGTTATCAGCTGACTTATCCAGGCAATCGACTCTGGCCCTTGTTCCAACCCGGAACGGTACAGGTTCGAATAATTGCAGGAATTAGTTTACTTATTGAATGCACCGTAAATCCATGTGGACGTATGGATAAGTCGACTTCTACCATTTTACTTCCTCAAGAAGGCATAGGGTCGAATCCTGGTATGAGCATGTACACTTTTACTTAATTTTCGGGTTTATTTTTACCTTAAAGGTGTAATACACTAGATATTAACTGATATCCCTAGGTATACAAGTGACATGCGTCATGTTAGCAACACACTTTCATACGAATAAACATTGCTGAATGCACACACACATATTCACACACACACACACACACACGTATATATATATATATATATATATATATATATATATATATATATATATATATATATATATATATATATATATATATGTATATATATATATATATATATATATATATATATATATATATAACGATATTCGGAAACGGAATGGTAAAAATAAAATCATAATGTTTTCTTCAATAGCTTCCAAACATCTTGATGCGAACAATATCCATAAAGATAAATAAAATGTAACAATAAAACCATTATCTTTTCTATGTTTGTCTTCCTTGGCTGAACGAGCATTGTGGTCAAATACTGGCAATAAATATAGGGTTATATAAATGCTGCTTTATGCAAAACATTTACTTGCCCACTGAAGTGTAAGCACGGATTTTAGGTCTTAAACTCGTAAACCAGAATCTTCGAATCAAAGAGAAGGGCCTGAATTCTAACTCATGTCACTCTCTTTGTTCTTCATACTTAGCTCTCTCTCTGATTTATATCAGTACTTCAGTCTTGCAAAATGTCCAGTCACACCATTCGCCAGTTTCGCAACGTATGCAATGGTCTCTCAGCTCCCGAACGGAAACCAGAGAAGTTCGTCGTAACACCAGTGAACCCGATTCTGGAGCTCCGCGACCGTACCTCCGGTCACTGTGGCTCGTGAACCAAGACTGAATCTACCGTGCAGAGTGCAGACATGGACGAGCTACAGTCACATGAACTATGCTCAGACGAGGATGCGCTCAGGCAAACTAATGCTTATTCTAACGTGATATATATATATATATATATATATATATATATATATATATATATATATATATATATATATATATATATATATAAAATCCAGTAGTTTATTTGGAATAGACTGGAGACATGCTAAAGAAATTATATGTCGTAAGCAACAAATGGAATCATGAATGCGAGAAAATATTAATATTCATGGACACTAGTCACGCCTCGATAAATTGGATGGATTTTTTTGTAAAGAACATTTGACATGGTTCGGGATTTGCTGATTGCTTGTTTTCCTTTTTTGATGTGATGCTGTCACGAAGTTAGTGTAACTATTCCGCAATAATAATATTTCAAGATTACGTTGATGGACAAACCTGCGTTTTATTCCAAAAAAATGATTTGCAAAAGCCTCTCTTTCAATTCTTGTTCAGATCGTGTGGACTGTGCTCACAAGAGCTGACGAATGCTGAAAAGATATATATATATATATATATATATATATATATATATATATATATATATATATATATATATATATATATATATATATATATATATACTATATATGTATATATATATATATATACTGTGTGTGTGTGCAATTTTTTTTATGTATAAAATTTTTTTAATATATATAATATATATATATATATATATATAAATATATATATATATATATATATATATATATATATATATATATATATAAAAAGACAAAATCCAAGAAGGAAAGGGAAACAATGGAGTACTGGAAGGCCTTTCGACTTCTTGTCCTCTACTTAGCTAAGTAAAGGACAAGAAGTCGAAAGGTCTTGCAATACTCCATTGTTTCTCTTTCTTTCGTGGATTTTGTGTTTATTTATATATTCATCACGTTCCATATTTTCGTGATTCACTTTATATATATATATATATATATATATATATATATATATATATATATATATATATATATATACATACATATGTATATGAAGATTATTATCACTTTTGTACGTGATTCATTTATCACACGTTACCACAGGTGAAAAATAAGAAACGGGGTGTAGGTCCTGACCGGTTTCGACTTTATTTCCAAGCCATTGTATATGTATATATATAAACTATATATATATACTGTATATATATATATATATATATATATATATATATATATATATATATATATATATATATATATATATATATATATATATATAGACAAGCAGTAATAATATCCCTATACTCAGTAAACTATTTCTTTTTAACAGCAGCACTAGTTTTATTATGAAATATAACTGATTAATTTACTTTACACCAAGACATATTTGCAAACTGCAATATCCTACTTGTCGTTATTATGCACAAAACCTTTATTTTTATGGGGAGGCAACACTTAATTTTCTGTTGGCCAGACAGTAAACAAAACATCGCCTTTCTTAGCTAAAGTAAACGTATTGTTTACGAATTTTCTCCAATACATCAATTAGGAAACTCTAAGTGCAAATGCGGACTGCCATTCAACGCTTTAGTAATTCGTTAACCGACCAAAATGACGGTTTATTCTTTCTAATAACTGGTATCTTCTTTCGATATGTCCTTTTGCCTTCTGTTACTTCTTACTGATGAACACCATATTATTTGGAAGCTTGAATTACAAGTCAATGGCCCCTGTGGGCTTGTTCCATTTGAATAGGGTTCATCTACTGAAAAAAAAAATAATAATAATAATCCAGTGCGTTTTGATATTTAACTTTGTCATCTGCAGTTATAAGGCTTTCTGGAAGCTTTCCAGATCCAAGGTTTGTCACGGAAATGACCAATGTTTACCTCAAGGAGGTCGTAATTACATTAGGCCACAACGATGTAGGCGTGATTTAGTCTGTTCCATTACCCATCTCCATTTGCTAAAAATGAGATCAAGTCTTCACGTTCCAGAACTTCATGGTAGAGTGAGTACTTTCAGAGCTTAATTCTCAGAAAGATTCTCCCTGTTTATAATCCATTAATGTTGCAAAGTTCTTAGCAGTGTGTGTGTGTGTGTGTGTGTGTGTGTGTGTGTGTGTGTGTGTGTGTGTGTGTGTGTGTGTGGCTATCTTCGCTGAAGTCTCCAAACCATTGTGATTGTAACAGGTTGCTTTTTCAGACTAAGCAGTAATAAACCACTAGTAAACCAGGTGGCACTTGTTAATTAAGAGATTCCTATACATATCGACATGCGTTATCCAGAAGGATCTAACTAGACATTACCTGCCCAGGCACAGACAGTGTTTCGCCAGTGAGTTAGGTGAAAAGCTAGATTTTACATACTGAGTTACATGCCGAGTGTGATATCAGGTGTTCAGATTCATTTTTGGCCATATGGTCTCCAATACATTCATGCAACATTCAACGACACTATGTCCCTATATATCGTAGGGAGGTTTGGTGGAATCAACTGCCACATTCTCAGCTTATTCAAAGCTTTCTAGCTTGTTGCTCTTCAGTTCAGTTGCAAAGATCCTCTCTGAGATGCTTTCCTGTATTTCAAATATTAACCTGTGGAAAATCGGCTTGTTTCAGAAAGCACACCTTAGTTTTTTTATCCCTCCAGCGTAAGTTTTCAAAAATATTTATCTAATAATGACATTAAGAATAACATGTCATATTTAGTTAAAACAGTGATACTGATTGTAAGTAGATACCATTAGACATCATACAATGTGTGTTATTTCATTGTATAAACAGTCAAAGTAGCTTCCAATTTGGAGATTCTTTTTACCTATACCTCATCCACGTGTAACATTTACACCATCCACAAGCTTATGGAAACTTATTAATATTATGCAACATTGCTTGTAGGCAATCTGAAATTACTGACATGCATCTTTTCAAACTGACCACAACACTAACGGAGCTACGCTTCTTCGTAGACCAGAATGTTCCAACTATTTTCCGACGTGAAAATAAGACCGTCACTCTAGGTACTGAGATCGTAGTTACCGTGTTAATCAACTGGAAGAAAACCGTCGCTTACCGAAGAGAACGGGCATTCAACTGCCTAACGTGTAAAGCTTTGATAAATAAGAGATAAAAAATTTAGTATGTAATTCGCTTTATATATATATATATATATATATATATATATATATATATATATATATATATATATATATGTATATATACTGTATATATATATATATATATATATATATATATATTGTATGTATGTATTTATTATGTATGCATGTATAACTGATTCACGAAGATATGCTGCGTGAAGAATGTACAAATAAAGGTAAATGGCACGAAAGAAAAATGTATGTATTATGTATGTGTACATACACATATATATTATATAAAAATGTATATATATATATATATATATATATATATATATATATATATATATATATATATATATATAAAGTGTGTTTGTGTATTTATATGATAAATGCGAAATTTTTCTCTTGTACCATAATTTATATATTATAAAACCATATGTACACTACTAAAAAAAATATTTGGGTCATTGAAATATTACTCTAATATTTCACATATATCTGATATGACCCAGATTAGATAAAAAAAAAGGTCATTTCGTCGTAATAATTGAATTTACAACCTGCAATTGGCTCTATACGCTCTGATGAATCATTTCATTAGGACCAGGGTGATACACATAGGTTATTATGAATATTTCCGTGGCATTATTGCTTGTGATAGTAACTCCATGCCACGCTAATCAAGTCACAATGGAATATTATTAGACAAGTTTTATGAACAGTTGTGACTTGAAATCTAGTGTCTCTGATAAAATCAGATTCATAAAGCGACAAAGGAATGAATATTTAAATGAACACGGTTTTATTAAATTAGTTTTATATATATATATATATATATATATATATATATATATATATATATATATAATTTTTTTTCCTGTAGCTGTTTAAACAAACAAAAACCAGAATAGATTGTTCATATATTTATGGATTATGTTTCTAAGAAGACGCATAAAGGATATGACTAGAAAATGATGATCCTGTTTGTGTAACATACATACATACATACATACATACATACATATATATAAGTGTATATATATATATACATATATATATATATATATATATATATATATATATATATATATATATATATATATATATATTTTTTATATATATATATATATACAGTGGTTCTGTAGAGAACTATTTACACAGAAAGGATCATCATTTCCCCGTTATATCCTTTGTACAAGACACGTGCATCTTCTTAGAAACATAATCCATAAATATAGGAACAATCTATTCTGGTTTTCATTTTGTGTTAAATTCAAGTTGCTGCAGGAAAAAAAAATCATGTCAAATAATGATACTGAAGAATGGATCGTTTCGTGCGCTGAGAAACGATTCGTATATAGGTTTCACAAGGAAAAAGGTCCCAGAAAGAATACACGAACACCAACGATCAATAAGATGCCCAAATTTCTATTCGCAGACTTTTAATTGTGTAACCGGTATCAACATCATTACAACCTAAGATATATTGAAATTGCCTGTTTGTCTTCCAGGCATTTAAACAGGTTTTGCTGGTTATTTTGAGCTGAAATGTGGGGAAAGACATTAAAAGTTGAATCAGATACTACGCAGGCTCAGTAGGATTCAGATGCCAAATACGATCAAATGATATAACCAAGTATGATTATTCATTAATGTGATCTGCTATTACTATGCAGACATGAACTGAGGTTGGTTAATGGAAATAGATCTAAAATGCTGTCGATCTAAGAACCTTCAGTGAAGAATGCAAGGAATCAGATGACACGATAAACTGAGGAACTGGAACAGAGAATTTACCAGTCAAAGGTCATTCAGCGCTGAAATCGAATAAATGAGGTTTTAAAGGTGTAACAGGAAGAAAACCTCGCACTTATACTGTGAAACAATTGTTAGGAGAGTGTGTAAAGTAAGATGGAAGGAAGATAATACGAACGGAGGTACAGTCAAAGAAATGAAAGGTGTTGCAGCTGGGGGCCGAAGGGACGGTGCGAAGAACCTTAAGTAATGTCTACAGTGCACCACGTGAAGTGCATTGATGGAAGGAAGATAATACGAACGGCCAAGAGGTTGGGGGATGATGATAAACATAAGTTTACAAAAGTTCCATATGTAGGTAAGCTAATGATAAAGGGGTAGTGCAGATGGCTTGGACATGACTCAGAAAAGCTAATTTGCCTGTGTTTACATCCTCATAATAATAATAATAATAATAATAATAATAATAATAATAATAATAATAATAATAATAATAATAATAATTAGAAATCTTGATTTTTGTTTTGGCATCCACAGACCCTTTCACAGCAACTTGCAATTTATAATTTAGACTGGAATGAATGACCCCAAACGGCATATCTTTGATAACATCTAAACACTCAAGACAAGAGGCAAAGCATGTATTTGAATCGGATAACCTTTCCTTTCTCATGCAGTGTTCCAGTACACGAGACGTCGCCACTTTCCAAACTACCCCCTTACATAGCGGAGAGACAGGCTAAGGGATCTCAAGGTCATAGTTTCCAGTAAATATCATATTGTGCCTTTTGAAGCAGATCATGGGATTATTAGTTTTCTGTAAAAGAAAACTATTGTGCCGGCTTTGCTGTCCGTCCGCACTTTATTCTGTCCGCACATTTTTTCTGTCTGCAATTTTTCTGTCCGCCCTCAGATCTTAAAAACAACTGAGGCTAGAGGACTGGAAATTGGTATGTTGACCAGCCACCCTCCAGTCATTAAACACCAAATTGCAACCCTCTGGCCTCCTGAGTAGATTTCACTTTATTTAAGATTAAAGTTAGACATAATCGTGCTTCTGGCAACAATATAGGACAAACCACCATCGGGCCATGCTTAAAGTTTCATGGACCGCTACTCACACAGCATTATACCGAGACCACTAAAAGATAGATCTATTTTCGGTGGCCTTGATTGTAACGCGGTTACGGATAAAGATAACTCGATCGCGCCGAAGAAACTTCGGCGGATTTTTTACTTGCTTTTTTTTTTTTATCACTTAAGGCCTTTTCCACAAAGGACACAAAGTTGCATCGGGAAAATCACCTGTCCCTCCTGACATCGCTTTGTTTCAAAGGCCAAATTGAAAATTGCCTGATATCAGCCACTGATTTGGAAATGGATCAATTTCAGCTCTATTAAAGGCAATGAATTTCACAGGAATATGGGGATTAGGTTAGAGTAATTCTACTTCCGCGTAAAGGCCCAGATTCAAATGTTAGTCAGGTTAAGTGCACTCAACTCGTCATATTAATTATCCCCTTTGACCGCAAATCATTCCCAATGTATTGTGAATTCGATAGTAATGGGGTCTTTGAGGCTTTATATCTGAAAGCAGGACAATCCCGTGTTAAAATCTGTTATTTATATGTGTATATGTACGCATATGTACATATATTTGCATAAATGTATGTATGTATTTATATATGTATTTATTTATATATATGTATATATATATACAGTATATATAAATACATACATACATGTGTGTATATATATATACATATATATATATATATATATATATATATATATATATATATATATATATATATATATATATATATATATATATATATACATTTATTCATACACACATATGCATATATATAAGTATGTGTATATATATATATATATATATATATATATATATATATATATATATATATATATATATATATATATATATATTAAATTCAATGTTAACAGACTGAGGAATTAATCACTTTTCCAACACTATACCAAATGGTTATCATATCAAACGTATCACTGCGTTCTATGGCATAAGGAACTAACTGACAGGAGCTAAAATACAGAAAGGACCATAGTTAAACTTAGAAAAATTTTTTCTACTTCAAATGGAATTCCCATTTCGAAGAGGCTTCCGAGATCAGATACGGGAGGAGGGGGGTGAGGGAGGTGGAGCTGAATATCAGCACTGAGCAAATTGAGCAGCAGTCAGTGTTAGGGAATTATCAGAACCTACTTAGATTATCGAAAGTTGTCTGATGAACGCCGAAAAAAAAGTTAAGTACACCTTAGCTTTAACAGACCACTGAGCTGATTAACAGCTCTCCTAGGGCTGGCCCGAAGGATTAGACTTATTTTACGCGGCTAAGAACCAATTGGTTACCTAGCAACGGGACCTACAGCTTATTGTGGAATCCGAACCACACATTATAGCGAGAAATGAATTTCTATCACCAGAAATAAATTCCTCTAATTCTTCATTAGCCGACAACTCTACCGACTCGCCCAACGAGGAACTGATGAACGCCGAGCCAATGTAATCTGGAGTATAGACGAGCCAATGTAATCTGGAGTATAGGGAACGAGTTTTTGATAATGTCTAACTAGTAAAGGGGAAACGACTTAATTGAATTACAATACTGATCAGATACTGATCAATACTGATTCGAATCCGGCAGCGAGAACCGAGTTCAATTTTCTGGATGGTGGCGGGAGGCGGGCATTATCACCGGGTGTGTTATGTAAATATACTCATTTTCCCGTGGATATTGAATTTTCGTATGTTAAACTCGCCTTCAATCTGCCCTCCTGGATATAGACTCCACAAGATAAATGTGAAAATTAAGGATGTTTACGTATATGGTCTTCGTTGATGCTGAATGTAAACGAAATCCAGAATCACTATAATTCTTTATCTATTATTATCATTATCATTATTATTCAGATGATGAACCAGATTAATATGGAACAAGCCCGCAAGAGCCAATGACTGGAATTTCAAGCTTCCAGAGAGGATGGTGTTCGTTAGAAAAAGGTAAGAGGATAAAGGGAAATGCAGTAAGAAGAGATCTCACTTATTAGAAAAGAAAAAATACGTTAAGTTAATCAATAGATAAAAATGTAAGTAAATTATAAAAATGCAAGGAGAATTGTATTAGAGTAATAAGGCATTGCACCTTCGCTTGAACTTAAAAAGTTCCAATTGCAAAACATCCTCAGGGAGACAGTTCCACAGTCCAACGGTGTGAGGAATAAGGGCATGTCCACACAAGCGGGCATGCCCACCGGGTACTTGCAGCTCTTTATATTTTCTCTCGCTCCTGAAGCAGTGTTACCAGACACTCGCATCGTTCTGGCTCCATACGCAGCCGGTCAGTATAGTGGAACGGGTTATGGGAACGGTGTTTGCTCGTCGGGCAGTGCCCGCCAGTGTGGACAGGGCTTAAAGGAGCTCCCACAGGAAGTCGTGCGATTGGAACTTCAGAAGTTCAAGCGAAGGTGCAATACCTTACTGCCCATATACTCTTCTCCTTGCATTTCAATACATTTTTATCTGTTTGTTAATTTATTAATTTATTTTTTCTTTTCTGATAAGGGGGATATCTTCTTTCTGTATTTCCCTATACCTCCTCTTACTTCTTCCTGATGAACACCATAATATTCTTTGGAAGCTTGAATTTCAAGACAATGGCCCCTTTGGTGGGCTTGTTCCATAAGAATAGCTTTCATCTTCTGAATAATAATAATAATAATATTAATAATGTACGTGTTCTTCATAACAATACACAGTCTTTATTTTCTTTTATTCCCTACTTTAAGGGATATAATGAAAATGCATTTAAAACAGAATTTTCTATTTTTCTTTGAAGACATTAGCAAATAATTGTTTTGTTCTTTCTCTTGCATTAATGACTTCATAAATTGAACATCCACCTTAATAGATTCTCACCCTACCAATATGTAACTCTGCTCGTGCATAATGAATTGGAAACTAATTATGTTTTCAACTCATTCATTCATATCTCCCTGTTTTCCCTTCTCGTACTCTTTGTCGATGCCAAATGCCAGTCATTCCTCGTTCGTAACCATTTTGCCTTTGCTCACCGTTTATTCCGTTCTTTAATCTGGATGTTTTCATAGTATTTTATTTTTCATAAAAACAAATTTCTGCTTCATACTATGTAATCATTTTACTTCGATTCTTTGGCTCTTCACATTGCGCCATATAACATGAGTTTCAGGGAGAGAGAGAGAGAGAGAGAGAGAGAGAGAGAGAGAGAGAGAGAGAGAGAGAGAGAGAGAGAGAGAGAGAGAACTCCGCTCAAACCTTGTAGCTCGCTTCGCCCGCGTAGGATGGGTGGAGAGATAGAGAAAGTTTCAGAGAGAGAGAGAGAGAGAGAGAGAGAGAGAGAACTCCGCTCGCAACCTTATAGCTCGCTTCGCCCGCGTGGGCTGGGTGGAGATAGAGAAAGAGAGAGAGAGAGAGAGAGAGAGAGAGAGAGAGAGAGAGAGAGAGAGAGAGAGAACTCCGCTAGCAACCTTGTAGCTCGCTTCGCCCGCGTAAGAAAGGGGGAGAGAGAGAGAGAGAGAGAGAGAGAGAGAGAGAGAGAGAGAGAGAGAGAGAGAGAGAGAGAGAGAGAAGGGGGTGGGAGAAAGAGAGGAAGAGAGAGAGCGCCCCTCGTAACCTTGTAGCTCGCTTAACTGGCTTATATGTATACACATATACTGGCTTATATATATACACACATATACTAACATTCATGACGTGTTATTTTTTTCACTGCGCCTATAGCAATATCTTGATTAAAAACAGTGACGGTCTAGTCTCCCCACATTATCTCTGGGATGAAACATTTCAACTGATTGTTTTTTAGGAATGCAAACTGACAGTTAAAAAAAATGATGAAGCATTCATCACTAGGAATCGCGACAAACGAACAAAATAATATAAACAAAGAAACAAAATATCATCATCAACGTTTTGATGCCTAAGCATTCTAAAAATGCATTTTGCTTATTATTAATATGATGATTCACCTATGGAAGAGTTTTTTTTTTTTTAGAAAGCTACGCATTTCCTATAGTTGTGTCAAGACTGTAACTTTTGCAGGAGAAAATGACTCAGATAACAAAATCATAAATAACTATGACATCAAAATAATTACTCCAGTAATTATTTTGAGTTACAGGAAAAGCAGGCTTGGCAATTGGTGATGAAAAAGAAATTGTACGAGGGAAGAGAATGCATTTAAAACGCAATTTTACTGCTAATTCCTTATCGACAAATTTAAAATAATCTTTCTGTGGGTCTAAAGAAATATTTAGATGATGCTTTTTAATACGCCTGTCATGATGATAACGTAGATGAATAAGACTCTTATTTATTATTTGTCATAATCATAATCATACTGACAAGACAGTTCACCTATTTCGCTTTGACGCTATCAAAGCGGTAACACGTATTAGTAATTCAATATATTTTAGCCTCTGTTACCAATAATAATGGAAATTATTATTGAAGGCTGAGGTTTGCGATAATTTCTTTGGAAAATAAATGTGCTAGATTCTGTCAGAGATTTCAGAGGGCCTGTTTACCTTTCATTATTATTATTATTATTATTATTATTATTATTATTATTATTATTATTATTATTATTATTATTATTATTATTATTATTATTTATTTATCTATATATTTATTCCTTAATTTTTGGTCTATCAGTCATCCTATTTGACTGAGTGGTTTTTACAGTATGGGGTTCCGGGTTGCATCCTGCCTCCTTAGGGGTCCATCACTTTTCTCACCAAGCGCGCTGTTTCTAGTAGCACACTCTTCTGCATGAGTCCTGGAGCTACTTCAGCATCTAGTTTTTCCAGGTTCCTTTTCAGGGATCTTGGGATCGTGCCCAGTGTTCCTATGGTTATGGATACAATTTCCACTGGCACATCCCATATCCTTCTTATTTCGATTTTCAGGTCTTGATACTTATCAATTTATCAATTATTATTATTATTATTATTATTATTACTATTATTATTGGTGAAGAAATCCATTATAATGACAGTGTAAATATACATTAGAACTATATATATAACGATAGCTTTCGGGAACCTGATCAATTCTCCTTCTCAAGCTCTCGTTTTAAATATATTTCAAATATATATTATCATCATTGTGGATTTCTTCACCATTGTAGTGGCTCGAGCGACGATTATTATTATTATTATTATTATTATTATTATTATTATTATTATTATTATTATTATTATTATTATTATTATTACTCGAAATGAGCGAAATAATTATACACATACAACAGAACTCCCCCATTTGTAACGAGAAAAAAAAAAACATGAAACGAAATAACAACTAAGATCAATCAACGAACGCATCAATGAGTATAATAGTAAAGAGGCGAAAGGTGATGAAAGACAATCAGTTTTTATTATAAACGTTGCATTACGCCAAGCACATATGGTCATCAACTGTCCATATAGAAGATTTATTATACAATATTAATCCAAAAATAAACTGAGACAAAAATATTGCTGCGAAAAGTTGATTTTTTATGGCTACATTAAGCCTCTATCGAGTATGTAGAATCTAGTGAACTAGTTTTGAAAAGTTTAAACAAATCTGTATGTCAATATTTTTTATTCGATTCTCTTGCAAACGTCAGTATACTAATATTCTTTTAAAAAGGAAATTCAACGAATTAAATATTTCCTTTTGCTATCAATGTCTGTTTGACATTACAAAAGAAATATACCTTCAATGAACTCAAATATTTTCTTTTCTATAAAATCAGGCGTTTTCTCCTAAATTCTTAATTTTCAATTAAGGAATAAAACGAAATACTGTCTGTTTTTAAGCAGAGCCGATATGAATACAAGTGAAAAATCCGCCGAAGTTTCTTCGGCGCAATCGAGTTTTCTGTACAGCTGCAACAGCGTATAATCAAGGCCACCGAAAATAGATCTATCTTTCGGTGGTCTCGGTATAATGTTGTATGAGCCGCGGCCCATGAAACTTTAACCAAAGTCCGGTGGTGGCCTATGAACATAGCTGCCAGAAGCGCGATTATGGCTAACTTTAGCCTTAAAATAAAAACTACTGAGGTTATAGGGCTGCAATTTGGTATGTTTGATAATTGGAGGGTGGATGATCAGCATACCAATTTGCAGCCCTCTAGCCTCAGTAGTTTTTAAGATCCGAGAGCGGACAGAAAAATTGCGGAGAGAAAAAATGCGGACAGAAAAAGTGCGGACAGAAGAAATGCGGACAGAAAAAAGTGCGGAAGGACAGACAAAGCCGGCACAATAGTTTTCATTTCAGAAAACTAACATAGCCAGCGAAGTCAAAGAAATGTTAGATTTGACAATTGTTTGTGGCAGCAATAAGTTTTTTTACCCTTTGTGGAAGTAACCCTTTTTTCGTTGTTTTTCTCAACGGTATTTAAAACACAGTTTCAGCTCAAACGTCGATATTTCTGGTGTGTTCAGGTTGTTGTGCCTGAAAGATGATTCATAAACCAAGACCCATGTGGGATTTGGATAAAAAAGTTTAAGCAAATGCTCACCAGTGGATGGATTAAAGTAGAAGGAAATATCTGGTTCGTGGGAATAATGTTATGATAAATTTTATGCATATATATATATATATATATATATATATATATATATATATATATATATATATATATATATATATACACTGTATAAATATATAATATAAATATATATATATATATATATATATATATATGTATATATATAATATATATATATATATATATATATATATATATATATATATATATATATATATATATATAATGAGTATGTACAGTATGTGTGTACGTGTATGATCCCATTCAGTACATTAAAACCAATCGTAATTTAACTTACGGCAATATCCTTGAAAACTTGAGAGAATGAAACCATACCATTATCCATTTTAGCGATTTCCAATCACCTTCAACAAATATTGGAGGGCTTTCCCATATGTAAGATTCAAGATCCTAAGTCGACACGAGGCTCCATTTCAATAAGGTTAATTTGGCAATACCAGGAAGATATAAAAGCTTTTTTTTTTGATGGATAAGGAGTGATGAGGGGGGTGGGTGGAGCGAATGTCAAATATATCTTCTCTATTAATCTGGAGGGCTGGTGAGCGGAACCCATTTATTTCCCTGTCGAGAAGAACACTTGACCTACACTTGAGTGTTTCTGGGGATTCGACCCAGACTTGAGTCTTTTTGGGGATTCGATCCAGACTTGAGTCTTTCTAGGTATTCGACCCACACTTGAGTCTTTCTGGGGATTCGATCCAGACTTGATTTTTCTAGGGATTCGAACCAGACCTTGAGTCTTTCTGGGGATTCGAACAAGACTTGAGTCTTTCTGTGGATTCGACCCAGACTTGAGTCTTTCTGGGGATTCGATCCAGACTTGAGTCTTTCTGGGGATTCGATCCAGACCTTGAGTATTTCTTGGAATTCAACCCAGACTTGATTCTTTCAGGGATTCGACCCAGACTTGAGTTTTTCTGGGAATTCGATCCAGACTTGAGTTTTTCTGGGAATTCGATCCAGACTTGAGTCTTTCTAGGGATTCGACCTACACTTGAGTCTTTCTGGGGATTCGATCCAGACCTGAGTCTTTCTAAGGATTCGACCCAGACTTGAGTCTTTCCGGGGATTCGATCCAGACTTGAGCCTTTCTAGGGATTCGATCCACACTTGATTCTTTTAGGGATTCGGCCCAGACTTGAGTCTTTCGGGGATTTGAACCAGACTTGAGTCTTTCTATGGGTTCGACTCTGACTTAAGTCTTTCTGGGGATTCGACCCAGACTTGAGTCTCTCTGGGAATTCGATCCAGACTTGGGTCTTTCTGGGAATTCGATCCAGACTTGAGTCTTTCTGGGGATTCGACCCAGACTTGGGTCTTTCTGGTAATTTGACTCAGACTTGAATCTTTCTAAGGATTCGACCCAGACTCGATTCTTTTTAAGGATTCAACCCAGACTTGAGTCTTTCTGGGGATGCGATGCAGACTTCATTTTTTGGGGGGGATTCGACCCAGACCTTGAGTCTTTCTGGGGATTCGAGCCCAGCCCTTGAGTCTTTCTGGGGATTCGACCCAGACTTGAGTCTTTCTGGGGATTCGACCCAAACTTGATTCTCTCTTGGGATTCAATCCAGACCTTGATTCTTTCTGGGGATTTGATCCAGACGAGAGAGAGAGAGAGAGAGAGAGAGAGAGAGAGAGAGAGAGAGAGAGAGAGAGAGAGAGAGAGAGAGAGAGAGAGAAATTGTTCAAAAAAAGCTATTCATCTACACCCATAGAATTCCAAATTGTCGTATGAAGTATGGTACACATTCCCATAAGCCCTTTTATAAGAAATCTACAAATTTTTTGGAACGTTTCCAACCTGAAAAATCGTTGAAAATGACGAATGTTTCATCCTGACATGCCCATTATTCTATGCAGTGGCTATGTAAGATACACGTACAAACTTACCTGATTTTTAGCTCTTGCAAAATAAAATAGAACCCAATACTAATTTAAGAAATAAATTTAAACAGGTAAAACCCTTCCAGGATTTTGGTTCCATTATGAGTGCTAATTTAAATTTTAATGCAAATGTAATGCCAAGATATCCCGTCATATAATTTAAGTTTAGGCAGAATCAAACGTTATGTTAAGAACATTTCGACATTTTTACCTCTAAGAAATTATACGTAGAATTTGTTATGGCTGCAAACTGCGGTTTGACTCTTCATATTTAGAGATTTTATTAAAAAGCGTTGGTGCTTTTTGTCACAAAGCTGTCGAAAAAGATTTTATACGTTTTAATACCACGAAAGTAATCACGTTACCAGGGAGGCCCAGATTTTAACAGAGGCATTTAATGAATAAATGTAAAACTGAGGTATTTATTAAATACATGCAAAATTGGGGCATTTAGCAAATAAGTCTAAAATTGATGCATTTAAAATATATATATATATATATATATATATATATATATATATATATATATATATATATATATATATATATATATATATATATATATATATAACTGAGGCATTTAATAAATAAATGTAAAATTGAGGCTTTTATGAAATAAATGTGAAATTGAGGTATTTATTAAATAAATGCAAAATTGAGGCATTTAGCAAATAAGTCAAAAATTGATGCATTATATATATATATATATATATATATATATATATATATATATATATATATATATATATATATATATATATATATATATATATATATATATATAGGCATTGAGGCATTTGTTAAATAAATGTAAAAATGAGGCATTTAATAGATAAACGTAAAATTGATTCATTTAATAAATACATGCAAAATTGAGGTATTTAATAAATTAAGGCAAAATTGAGGCATTTAATAAATAAAAGTAAAATTGAGGTATTTAACAAATAAATGTAAAATTGAGACATTTAATAAACAAATGTGAAATTGAAGTATTTATTAAATAAATGCAAAATTGGGGCATTTAACAAATAAGTCTAAAACTGAGTAATTTAATAGGTAAATGTAAAATTGAGTCATTTAACAAATAAATGTAAAATTGAGGCATTTAATAAATAAATGTAAAATTGAGGCAGTTAATAAGTAAATGTAAAATTAAGTAATTTAATAAGTAAATGCAAAAATTGAGGCATTTGATAAATAAATGTAAAACTATCTAAGCTTCACTGCAGGTGGAAATTAACACGACTAATTTTATACAAGTATGCAAACTTTCTCACTGATCACTGGATAATATAAAATTCTTTTTGACATTCTATATATTTTGAACCTTGAACCTTCTCTGACATTTTAAGGTAGTATGAAATATTTACGCAATGCTTTGATATTTCCTCATCAGTCTAAAGGCCACACGCCATGTACGAATAAAGATAATGTACTTTTCCGTCGATCGGTTGGTCGAGAGAAACTCTTTCCCCATCTTCCCCCATCTCTCTCTCTCTCTCTCTCTCTCTCTCTCTCTCTCTCTCTCCGCTACCGTTTATTAAAAGAGAATTTTGTTAGTAGAGAAGTGTCGCAACAAACTTCCAAGAAATATGAACTAACCTCCTCTTCCTGTCAATAGACGGCGCGAAGTAATTCCTCAGGCGGCCACCCAGCCGCCGGATTCGGCAAGGCGATGCTTGAAAGTTTTAATCCGGTAATCTCACGTTCTGTTTTTCTCCCCACAAAAAAAAATTCATCATTATCGTCCCACTCGACTTATGACGTTGCTGTGAATTTTATCGCCTTTCTTTTAATTGCTGAAATAATAAAATTTTACATACCACAAAACATTTTAAATTCTGATAATGAAAGGACATCCCTCATATGAGATCTCCTATTATGGCGATGACTAATATATATCTGATAGTGCATTATTATTATTATTATTATTATTATTATTATTATTATTATTATTATTATTATTATTATTATTATTATTATTATTATTATTATTATTATTATCATCTTCTGAATAATAATAATAATTAAAAAATACTCGCAGTAGCATGAGTCCTAAAATGGAGAAACCAACACATAGTTATGTATATGTACATATATTTGAAGAAAAATCTGTACAGATAGCTTTCGGGAATCTGTTCAATTGAAAAGAGGAGTTGGACAGATTCCAGGAAGCTCTTCACAGATTTCTCTTTAAATAGATATAATTTTTTTGAATAAATATCTCCGCTAGATAGTATCCAGTTTCAATGAGGTCTTAGTAAATATATACGTGGATTTGTTTCTTCATTTTAAGACTCATACTACTATGGGTATTTTTTTATTATTATTATTCAGAAGATGAACCCTATTCATATAGAACAAGCCCACAGGGGGCCACTGACTTAAAATTTTCAAGCCTCCAAAGAATATGATAGTGTCATTTGCCTAAGGCATTTCTAAAATGAAAAATAAATACCAGTTTTCTCGAGTGATTAACGGCAAAATATTATCTCAAAAAAATTGAATGTAAATTTGATTACAAACTGATTATTTCAGCCCAAGTTCTCGCGTCACTAATATGGCTATGCTGTTCCAAAAATTATCTCTAAAACGAATAACGAATTCCTATAAGTTTTCCACGGGAATTTCACATGGGTGTCTCTGTTATTACAAATTGCGCCCATTTTCAATTTTCGGGACTAATTTTTCAGGTCTAATCACGCAGCCTCTAAGTTAGGTCCCAGAAGTCTAAAAAAAAAAAAAAAAAAAAAAAAAAAAAAAAAAACAGAGCGCCTAATGATGTTTGGTACAACTAGGTAAAATTAGGTATGATTATATAGGAAGGTTTTTTACTTCACGACACGAGAGGGGACGGTCATTCTTCCACTTTGGAAGTAGGCGCCATGGCGGGCACACACCAGAAACAATCTCCCCAAATCGATAGAAGATATATCCGTTTCTCTCGTGAAATTGAATCACGCGACGCTAAATGAATTTATGGACCGGAATTGAATTTTCTACTTTTTTTTTTTATTTCGATTTGCATCAAACTGAACAACGACCGGTGTGGGTATTTTGGGGCTTAGTCTCTCGTTCTTTGATCATTGAGGTGTAATGGGTAGGTAGGTAGTTTTTTTTTTTTTTTTTTTTTTTTTTTTTTTTAAGTGGAAACATGTTCAGTGATTACTTAGGCATTGTTCATGTGGAAGATTCGATACTTATCTGTTGTTATTTATAGCTTCCGTCTTGTTTCGTTGGCGTAAACGAATGATTTGTTGACAGTATTTTATCTAAATACGTTGCTGGTGATTAAAGTAATGTATGTATATATATATACACATACATTAATTTCATGAAAACTCATATACATAAATACATCTCAGTATATATTTATATTACTATAAAGGAGGGGAATCTGGGTAAGATAATACTGATTCCTGCAACTGTCTTCTCTGTCAATCATCCTAAGATCTTACTGGCACTTCGTTGTATGAAAATTCAAGAGAGCTCATCACGTACCACTATTTTCCTGTAACTGTCGTCATTCTAGAACTAAGAGAAACCTGCAAACACCCACCCACATACACACTCACCCATCCACTCACCCCCTGCCCCCCCACACACACACCCATCCACATACACAAACACACTCATTCAATAAGCGAATTGGCATCATCCAAATCTCTCAAGTATTCTCATCACAAGTCACCCGACATGAGGCTCATTTGTGGTCAAATTTCCTTGAAGCTTAAGACAGAAATCTTTTGTCTAATTCAGCAAACAAACAAAACAAAATGACCAAATAAAATCCTATAAACAAAGAAACAGAAGCCTGAAAAACCTAATGTCTTTGTCGGAGGTGATAAAATCAGTGTGTGTGTAATTTTAGCAGAGCTATGGCTGGACTTATTGCCGATGGACATTTTGTCGAACTGACACTTGTCGAACGGACATTTGTCGTTAGAGAATCCGTCGAACGATGGACATTTAACCGATGGACATTCTATGGACAGGACACTCTATGAACAGGGCATTCTATGGACAGGACATTCTATGGACAGGACACTTCGTCTACCGGAATACGCGAGAGATCGATTTGGCCAGAATATTATTATTATTATTATTATTATTATTATTATTATTATTATTATTATTATTATTATTATTATTATTATTATTCAATTCAATTTCAACGTGAACCGTTGTGTTTTAAGATTTTGTAACTGTTAAACATTAAACGTTGAATTCCACACCAACCGCACAATTATGTTACATAAAGAATTATTAGGTAAATATAGAAGCATATATTATGCTTGGTATGGAAGAGTTATGATGTCGTAGCCTACTTAAACAGGGCTTCATTATTATTATTATTATTATTATTATTATTATTATTATTATTATTATTATTATTATTATTATTATTATTAATCGAGTTAATTTTATATTGAGTCTTTTCACCCGAAGTATACATTCGAGTAAGTTACAGCTGCTTACGATCGTAAATTACACACATACACATACACATACGCACACACATATATATGTATGTATGTATGTATGTATGTATGTGTGTGCAATGTACGGTCGTAAGTTATTAATTTTATATATATATATATATATATATATATATATATATATATATATATATATATATATATAGTATATATATAAAAAATATAAATATGTATATATATATATATACATTTATATATGTATACATATATATACATTTATATATATATATATATGTATATGTATACACACACACAACATTTTCCAATTTCGTCGATGGCCTTAATCACCAACCCTTTTATTCAACTTTAAGAATTAAATCCGAATGCAGAGATATTATCAACGACGATTTATGACTGTGTTTTAACGGCGAACAAAGAAACGAAATAAAACCTTCTAATATCAAATTTAATTAATAAACGAGTAAGTGACGGGATGAGAGAGAGAGAGAGAGAGAGAGAGAGAGAGAGAGAGAGAGAGAGAGAGAGAGAGAGAGGATATGGCCCTTTCAAACAAATATCTGGAAAGAAAAATAATGGAACGTGCAACAACAGTTTTCATTCTTCAAGACGAACGGAAAGGGTTGGGAGCTGGCTTCGCAGATATACTCTTACACTTTGTTTTATTCTTAAATGAAATGAAGAATGGATGAACAATTGGTCGTCTCTTTCATTGCCTCTCGTTCTGTTTAACCTATCTGTAATTAGTCTTCTTACATTAAATTAAAACTGTGCCACTTTCTGTGGGATTAGCTCTAATTATTTGTTAGAATTCCGGATACGGAATTGAATAGAATATAAAATTTAGGCCAAATGCCAAGCGCTGGGACCGATGAGGTCTTTTAGAGTCAAAAGGTTTGAAAGGCGTAACAGGAGGAAAACCTCACAGTTGTACTATGAAGCAATTGTTAGGAGAGGGTGGAGAGTGAGATGGAAGAAAGAGAATGTGAACGGAGGTACAGTAAAAAAAGGAATGAAAGTGGTTGCAGCTAAGGGATTTTTGCATATGACGAATGTTCTGTATGTCATCCCAAAATTTAAGAAAACATTCTTACAAACCTAAAGGCTCCTTTCTATCCAACCTTTCCCTTTATTGATGGAATCATTATTTAAAAAACTGCTCATTTTCATAGCACGGAAAAACGGAAGAATCTTTTTGGCAGATTTTCAGATTCGACCAAACAACGACATAAAAGAGAATTGAGACGTAAAGAAACCGTCTTTCTTTCTTTTCTTTCCCTGAACTGAGAAAATAAAGAAAATCAAAAACACAAAGCAAGTAAATAATTTCAGGGACAGACACTAGACGACTAGACGATCGGAACTATCGAGAGAGGGAATTTAAGGATTACCAGTTTCCAAAATACACGAATAGCTGACGTTTGGCTTTGCAAGAGTGCCTGGTAAGGGAAGACAATTTCCTCTTGAGCTCGATAAAACATTATTGAAACTGAGAGAGAGAGAGAGAGAGAGAGAGAGAGAGAGAGAGAGAGAGAGAGAGAGAGAGAGAGAGAACTGTTCACTGCAGTAGAAAAGCGTAAATGTTAGATTAAGTAATATAGTGTGTTTGAATCTTTTAAGAGAGAGAGAGAGAGAGAGAGAGAGAGAGAGAGAGAGAGAGAGAGAGAGAGAGAGAGAGAGCTGTTTACTGCAGTAGAAAAGCGTAAATGTTTGGTTAAATAATGTTGTGTGAATCATTATATGAGAGAGAGAGAGAGAGAGAGAGAGAGAGAGAGAGAATTTTTATATTATATCAAACCTGTGGAAGAGAATATGTAAGAACAAATTATGTCACATTACAGGAGCGAATATTAAAAAATTATCAGGTTTCAGTCATCAGTAAAAGAGTGAATTTGCAAAGAAGCAGGTTAGTGCTATCACATCATACAAAGCTGAGAGAGAGTTTATCATTTTCCCGATATTCCACAGATTTTTAAAAAAGAGAAAGTGTTTCCCTTTGACATAATGTGAAGATACTCATATTGCCTTGGGATGGACATTAACTGACCCCTAAACCATAGGCACTTTTTAGGTCAGATGGTCGATTGATGCTCATATGTATGTATGTATGTATGTATGTATGTATGTATGTATGTATGTATGTATGTATGTATGTATGTATGTATGTATGTATATTATATATATATATATATATATATATATATATATATATATGTATGTATATTATATATGTATATATATATATATATATATATATATATATATATATATATTATATATATATATTATATATATATATATATTATATATATATATATCTATATATATATATATATATATATATATATGTAGGTATGTATTTGTATCTATATATGTATATATGTAGGTATGAATATGTACAGTATATGTATATATAGAAAGGCATATATATATATAGATATATATACATACATACTCATATATATAAATACATACACACTGCACTTACGTGTGTGGGCAAAAATATTTTTTACTTAGATATCAGTCGCAATATACACATTAAAATAGTTCACATTTCCTTCATTATTGCTTCATGCAGCTTTATCATTTTCCTCGGGGACACCGCTCCCCCTTCCCGCGATTCCAATTAACGTCTCCTTTGTAATCCTCCGCAAATACGGCTGGGCACTGATAATGTTTTGCTTGTATATATTTTATCTAAGTTGAGAAATTCCAAACGATATATGTATTGACGGTGCTGTAATAATGTTTTATGTTCTTTCTTTATTAACTTATTTATTATTATTATTATTATTATTATTATTATTATTATTATTATTATTATTGGCAAGAGACCCTCTTTCAAGCAAGTGCCATTGAAAGAAATGGCTGCATCAGCTGCATTGACCTTGTATAGAGTCTGTTATAAGGAAAATGGAGAAGACTCTATAAAAGATCAATGCAGCTGATGCAGCAATTTCTTTCAATATTATTATTATTATTATTATTATTATTATTATTATTATTATTATTATTATTATTATTATTATTATTATTATTATTTGTTAGAATACGTATTTGAATTAGATGGGGCACCATTATTATTATTATTATTATTATTATTATTATTATTATTATTATTATTATTATTATTATTATTATTATTATCAGGAACAGCCGAACAAGCGCTATAGTCAACATTTTCATTCCACTGGGACGTTTCGGCTTTAACATACTAAACCATTTTCGACCTAAAATAGAGGCAAAACACCAAAACATAAAACTTTATAGTAGTAAAATACAAAATCAAGGAAAGGTCACACTCGAGAATAATTTTTATAAACTACGTTACCATAAAAAAAAACACTACTCAGAAAAGAAAACAAAGTGACTTAAAACTAATCCAATTCAGTGAATTACAATACCCAATAAAACTAAGAAAAACAAACTGACGACAAAATGAAAAAATTACACAATAGATAAATTAGCCTAATGACTGGAAAGCGAGAGCGGATAGAAAATCAGTATATTATAGATAACGGAAAGGAAGACTGATCTTGGTTAAGTTGTGGCTTAAGTTTGTGAATATATATAGATTCTAAAATCCTTAAATTAGACAATACTGAACAAGATTCTCCAATTTTAAAATCTCTTATACTAAGTCTTGCCTGATTGCATCTACTCAATGTTCACGGATGGAAGGCTGCTGCTTGACTGCTCAATCTCTCTCTCTCTACCTGTCCTGTCAACTCATCCCTGCATGCTTGCGGTATCTCGTTTGGAGCGCCTTTATGGAACTACCCAGATACCCCACTTGGCAGTTGGGGCGTGCATAACAGTAAACAATACCAGAACGCAATAAATCAGGTAGTTTATCTTTGAAAGGTAGTAAACTTTTTATTGTAAAATCATTGCTAAAAATGAATTTAAAAGTAATCTGTGGATAAAACCTATCAAAACAGCATTTCAATTCCCTCTCAAGTTGCTTAATTGATACACCAACGTAAGACAATTTGCACAAAGAAAAAAAAAACTATTTTAGGAACTGTCGCAACTAGCATTTTAGGACTGTAAACACCTTCCAAAAACAGCCCAATATGTTTAAAGTCCAAACTGGTTGGATAACCATTATTTGCGAAAAATTTTACCAAGAATTCCATCTCTTCATGGTAACGCAGTTTATAAAAATTATTCTCGAGTGTGACCTTTCTTTGATTTTGTATTTTACTAGCATCAAGTTTTATGTTTTGGTGTTTTGCCTCTATTTTAGGTCGAAATGGCTTAGTGTGTTAAAGCCGAAACGTCCCAGTAGAATGAAAATGTTGACTATAGCGCTTGTATGGCTATTCCTGATGAGGATCAGATTCCGCAGGAGTCAATCTCTAGCAATTATTATTATTATTATTATTATTATTATTATTATTATTATTATTATTATTATTATTATTATTATTATGGTGATTTGTAATACCAATGGTAGCTGTAATAGACAGCTGGTGACGACAGACATTAGTTAATAAGTATCGCAAAAATGATAATGACACACTATTTGTCCATGTGCTAAAGTTGAAACACATCCTACATGTATAACAAATAATTCATTAACAATCACAATGGCAGGAATATTCTAATACAAATAACTTCTCTCTAAAAGGTGAATTATTAACTCCATGACAAAATATTATTTCACTTGTTACGTCAACACATAAAAAAATTATACCCTTTTTGATGTACACGCATTAGGATTCATTTTCCTGATAAAAAGTTTATTTTTGCTCTCATGATATTGCGAGCGAATTAAACGGCCAACTTTTATATTTCATATGAATATGGAGTTTTTTCTTTAGCTCTTTTTCAAGCGCCGCTGTGTCTATACGGGGCATAAACCTGACTCTGATGAGGTCAGGTTAAACCTTTTGAATATATTCTGCGTAGTTTATTTTGTGTACTATAAAAATGAAGATGACAATTTAGACATTTCTCAAGAACCATATTCAAATGATTGCATGAAGGTGATATCACAATTGTGCTAAAAAAAATGAACTTTGTACTTAGCCAGAAGTTCTTCAGTTGCATAACCGGAAGATTTTTACATTCATTTGTCATGACTAGATCATAATCTGTGTCAAGGCCAAGAGAGACAGGGTCTACCCAATTGGGTGGAGTCGCCTCCCGCCTGGGGTAACTACGTAGGCGATGACGTATCTTAGAGGTACCTGCTCAAGGTCCCTTTTTTCGTTTTCTTTACGGCAATTCACCTGCTGACGCAATAAAGAGGTAGACAAAGCTCCGCCCACATGGGGGATTTGGGGGGAAGTGAGCAGACCTTCTCTTTCTCGTGCCCTTGATCTGTATATTACTAAACTTAAAAGAATTGGGTAAGACTGTTAGTACTAACTACGTATCTTTGAGGTCACTGTAGTTATCGGAACTTTAAACTGTTTCCACACGAATTCTTGTGACAAAGTCAATATTCATCTTCTAAGAAAGTTGGTATCTAATGGCAGGCACCAGTACACCCTAAAGAGGTGTGTGGTACAGGATGTGAAGATCTGAGTACAATGGATGACCTGAATCGCGAAAGGTTCTGTACAAAATGCACAACAAACTCATCGAACAACGGTGTCAGAGATTACTTATATAATAATAATAATAATAATAATAATAATAATAATAATAATAATAATAATAATAATAATAATAATAATAATAATAATAATAATAATAGGCAAAACCCTATATCTTTTTTCCTTGTAAATAGATATTAGAAACATTGATATCTGGCATAAGAAATTTAATGGAACTTGAGATTTTTTCACTCTAGAATTTAAGAAGAGACTCAACTGCCAATGGTCAAAATGAGACCCACATTCAAAAGATTACTGAGTTAAAGAAAGAAAAGACATCAAACCATTTGCAGGCTGTCATAAATCTTTTAGAGGATATTCTTGACACGTAGAATTTGCACAGACAGGAAAAGGCGTTTCTCAGAAGTGAACTTTCGAGCAAGATTGACAACCAGAATCGACTTGCCTGTAATGTATGAGAGAGACATTTATCTTATATATACAAATCCAAACAACGCTGCTATTTTCTCACAATCTGAAGACTTAAACACTGTATTGTCCATGCCATTTCAGTCTGGTCCATAACATCAGATCTCTGAATTCATTATACTAAAGGGCAAAATGCTAATATTAGTATTTCCCATCAGCATGAAACAATTTCAGGAAATATGCCGTTTTGAACGATACACTGAAATCACTTTATTCCGAATACTTCAATTTTTACCGGCACTTTCGAGACGGAGAGATAATTGCAGTAACTCAACCGTTACCTAAATAAAGGTAATTCTTTTATTTTTTGCTGATCGTGGTTAACAGGAAGAAAGGTAAATGAATAACTTATTAAAGGAAGAAACGAATAAATGTGAAAAATTTCAATGTGAAAGTTAAAGTAAATAAAAAAAAAACAAGCAAAAAATGCGCCGAAGTTTCTTCGGCTCAAACGACTTTTCGGTACAGAGTATAATCAAAGCCACCGAAAATAGATCTATCTTTCGGTGGTCTCGGTATAATGCTGTATGAACCGCGGCCCATGAAACTTTAACTACGGCCTAGTGGTGACCTGTCTATATCGTTGCCAGAAGCACGATTATGGCTAAATTTAACCTTAAATAAAATAAAAACTACTGAAGCTAGAGGGCTGCAATTTGGTCTGTTTGATGATTGGCGGGTGGATGACCCACACACCAATTCGCAGCCCTCAAGCCTCAGTAGTTTTTAAGATCTGAGGGCGGACAGAAAAAGTACGGACAGAAAAAAGTGCGGACGGACCGACAAAGCCGGCAAAATAGTTTTCTTTTCGGAAAACTAAAAAGTGTGGTATATTGCAACGAGATTCTGAAGGCTATCTTGACGACTGAAAGCTTTTAAAGTGATTAGTTTCCCTCTATCCGTTAAAAAGAGTAACTCTGCTTTGTCAAGAACGTATTTCCAATTTCTTCGAAGTATTGTCACTCGAGAGAGGCATAACGAAATTAAACCTTGTTCTTCATATGGAAAACAATGAACTGAATAGAAATTAGAATTTAGGCCAAAGGCCAAGCACTGGGACCTATGTGGTCATTCAGCGCTGAAACGGAAATTGACAGTTTTGAAAGATGTACCAGGAGAAAACTTCGTAGTTGCACTGTGAATCAATTGTTAGGGGAGGGGGAAAAGTAAGATGGAAGAAAGATAATATGAAAGAAGGTGCAGTAATAGGAATGAAAGGGGTTGCAGCTTGGGGCCGAACAAAAGCAATTCTGTGCCAGAAGGGAAACAAGTGATGCTTCCTGGAAGAAATACAGAGCGATTATTTCTAGAACCTTCAGAATAAGCAAGATAAAAGTGCGCCGAAGTTTCTTCGGCGCAATCGAGTTTTCTGTACAGCCGCTACAGCGTATAAGGATGGTCACCGAAAATAAATCTATCTTTCGGTGGTCTCGGTATAATGCTGTATGAGCCGCGGCCCATGAAACTTGAACCACTGCCCGGTGGTGGCCTACCCTATATCGCTGCCAGAAGCACGATTATAGCTAACTTTAACAGTAAATAAAATAAAAACTACTGAGGCTAGAGGGCTACAATTTGGTATGTTTGATGATTGGAGGGTGGATGATCAACATTCCAATTTGCAGCCCTCTAGCTTCAGTAGTTTTTAAGATCTGAGGGCGGACAGAAAAAGTGCGGACAGAATAAAGTGCGAACGGACAAACAAAGCCGGCAAAATAGTTTTCTTTTACAGAAAACCAAAAAGAAAATGTTTATCATCCATTACTTGTTTTCCTTATAGTTCTTTCTGTATTTCTTATTACCTTTTCTTACTTCTGTCAAATTATACACAGCATTCTTTGGAAGCTTGAATAATAATAATAATAATAATAATAATAATAATAATAATAATAATAATAATAATAATAATAATAATAATAATAATAATAATAATAATAACAGTAATAATAGTCTAAATCCTATATCCTTTTTCTTTGTAAAAGAATATTAGAAACATTACTTTCAAATAAAAAAGGGAAGAATAATCACATATTTTCTTCTACTAGACAAAAAATCTTCCTAGGTTTCCTAACAGAAGGAAAGGTTTTGTATCGAATCCCATACAGTAATGAGTTACTGAATAAAAAGAGAGTTGAAAAAAATCTCTCTCTCTCTCTCTCTCTCTCTCTCTCTCTCTCTCTCTCTCTCTCTCTCTCTCTCTCTCTCTATATATATATATATATATATATATATATATATATATATATATATATATATATATATATATACTGTATATTTATACATACACACACATATATATATATAAGTATAAATATATATATATATATATATATATATATATATATATATATATATATGGCATTTGAAAAATCGCTGTATCTAAAATGAAAATAAATTCTCAAAAACAATAAAAAAAAAAAAAGCTACGCTTTCGCTCTTGGAACTGAATTTTTTTTTATTCAGAAACTTGAAGACAAGTTAATCTCAGATTAAACAAACCCCAAATCCCTTTTTGAAAAATGGAACAATTTTTATTTTTCATATAAAAATATAACTTTATTATAAACTTTATAAATTAATATTTCGCATCCAGCTTATTTCAGGGAGCTTAACCCTTTTTTTCTTCTAAAACGGTGGGATTAAAAAATTATAAATTTCTGATAAAAAAAAATGTCTCACGCTAATTTTATTATCAAGTGTGAAAACACCGGAATAAAGGACTTCGGAAGAGGCGAAAGTAGCCTCCTTTACTTATTTCTTTCCTAAAATCTTCAATGTTGTAAATTATGTGATGGATAGTATGTCAGAAATACTTTATTCTTTATATATATATATATACAGTATATATGTATGTATGTATATATATATATATATATATATATATATATATATATATATGTATATGTATATATGTGTGTGTGTGTGTGTGTGTGTGTGTGTGTGTGTGTGTGTGTGTGTATGTATATATATATATATATATATATATATATATATATATATATATATATATATATATATATATATATATATATGTATATATATATATATATATATATATATATATATATATATATATATATATATATTTATATATATATACATATATATTATATATGTTATATATATACATACATATATATATACATACATACATACATACATACATATATATATATATATATATATATATATATATATATATATATATATTATATTGTTACAGAAGTCTTGATCATGTATTATTCAATTTACGTAATTTTTACGGCCCTAAACAAGATTACAATCAACAATTAACCTCAAAGACAGACGTTATATTTTGAACTCTTATTTGAGATGAATTTGATTTTAAACGCAACGGTAAACATTCGGACGCGAGGCATTCGAGATTTAACCTGATTTTGTTACCCTAAAAACTGAATAATGGGGTTGAAGCTAACAATAAAATAATTAGGCTGTTTTGAAATACAGAAAAGAACTAGTCAATCGACGAAGCTTCAACAAGAATCGGACTTACCGTGAACGCCGAGTGAAGGGACCTCAGGAGTCGTTGAACTTCAAAATTAAGATAGACAGGAGAAAAGTAACCGTTCGGGCACGCACAGCGTTTTTTTCCATTATTTCTTCCCGCCAGGTGAGGGCTTATACCGTAATCCGACCTTGACAAAGGCATAATGGAACCACTTGTAATCCCTAATGCCCTAGCATATTTTGTTTACAAACTTTCCAGCCTATGATTTGTCTAGCCCTCCATCAATAATTTCCTACCTAAATACATCGAGGGCGAACAGCAGTAATATTTATAAAAATATATATATATATATATATATATATATATATATTCACGAACAGTACATCACAATCAACAATGCAATATATTTTGAACTCTTATTGATATAAGTATTGTTATTTTTACAGTAATGAAAAATTAATTCTGTTTTTAATGTAAACTTCGTCAATTGAACTTGAACCAAAAGCAGAAAATAACCGGACAGTTTTTTTTTTCCATTATTTCTTCGTAATAAGAAACCACTTGTAATTCGAGAGGATAACCCTTTCTTGAGAAGAAAAAAAAATCGCTGCAAATATAAACCGTGAGATCCCTCCGTACTCACCACCAGATCATCTAAAAAAAAAAAAAAAAATAGCAAATAATTATTTTAATTTTATTTTTCTTCACTTACCGTTAGGGTAATCGATCTCGTCCGAGAGAGGGAACAGGATTGGAATGAGCACGTTGGCAGCCATGACTGGAAGCCACCTAAACCACTTCCAGGTGCTGGAAGGAGCCACAAACACTTCTCCTTCTCCTCCTTCTTCTTCTTCTTCTTCTCGTTCCAGCACGGCCTCGACGGAGGCGATCTTCTTCTAAGACCTCAGCTACTACTTCCAGCTGCTGGAAGGAGCCGGCCTCGACGGAGGCGATCTTCTTCTAAGACCTCAGCTACTACTTCCAGCTGCTGGAAGGAGCCGGCCTCGACGGAGGCGATCTTCTTCTAAGACCTCAGCTACTACTTCCAGCTGCTGGAAGGAGCCGGCCTCGACGGAGGCGATCTTCTTCTAAGACCTCAGCTACTACTTCCACTTCCAGCTGCTGGAAGGAGCCGCAAACACCCACTTCTTCTTCTCGTTCCAGCACGGCCTCGACGAAGGCGATCTTCTTCTAAGACCTCAGCTACCACTTCCAGCTGCTGGAAGGAAAGCAAACACTCTTACTTCTTCTTGTTCTTCTTTCCTCTCGTTCCAGCACGACCTCGACGGAGGCGATCTTCTTCTAAGACCTATGCTACCACTCCCTGCTGCTGGAAGGAGCCGCAGACACACCTACTTCTTCTTCTTCTTCCGTTCCAGCACGGCCTCGACGGAGACGATCTTCTTCTAAGACCACAGCTACCACTTCCAGCTGCTGGAAGGAGCCACAAACACTCCTACCCTTCTTCTTCCCGTTCCAGCACAGCCTTGACGGAGGAGATCTTTTTGTAAGACCTCAGCTACCACTCCCTGCTGCTGGAAGGAGTTGCAAACGCTCCAACTTCTTCTTCCCGTTCCAGCACGACCTCGACGGAAAAGATCTTCTAAGACCTCAGCTACCACTTCCAGCTGCTGGAAGGAGCCACAAAATCTCCTATTCCTTCTTCTTCTTCTTCTTCTTCCTTCCCGTTTCAGCTCGGCCTCGACGGAAGCGATCTTCTTCTAAGACCTCAGCTACCACTTCCAGCTGCTGGAAGGATCCACAAACACTCCTACTTCTTCTTCTTCTTCCCGTTCCAGCACGACCTCGACTGAGCGATCTCCTTCTAAGACCTCAGCTACCACTTCCAGCTGCTGGAAGGAGCCGCAAACACTCCTACTTCTTCTTCCCGTTCCAGCACGGCCTTGACGGAGGCGATTTCCTTCTAAGACCTCAGCTACCACTTCCAGCTGCTGGAATGAGCTGCAAACACTCCTGCTTCTTCTTCTTCTTCCCGTTCCAGCACGGCCTCGACGGAAGCGATCTTCTTTTAAGACCTCAGCTACCACTTCCAGCTGCTGGAAGGAGCCGCAAACACTCCTACTTCTTTTTCTTCCCGTTCCAGCACGGCCTCGACGGAGGCGATCTTCTTTTAAGAGCTCAGTTACCACTTCCAGCTGCTGGAAGGAGCCGCAATCACTCCTACTTCTTCTTCCCGTTCCAGCACGGCCTCGACGGAAGCGATTTTCTTCCAAGACCTCAGCTACCACTCCCAGCTGCTGGAAAGAGCCGCAAACACTCTTACTTCTTCTTCTTCTTCCTGTTCCAGCACGGCCTCGACGGAGGCGATCTTCTTCCAAGACCTCACAGCTCGTGTTGTGACAGGGGGAGGAGTTTGTGTCTCAATTCCTGGTCTCTTGATTCCTACGAAGCTCCTCGATCGTACTGACCTCCTTTCGTGACGGATATACGCGACTGGGTCGGAAGGGTACCCAGGCCACGATCACATAAGCAGCAACACCACACGCGAGGTTATTTTCACCGAGGTAATAAGGTTGGTATCACCGATTTTTTTCCCATAAGACCTTTATTGTTTTTTATTATCTTTCACTGAGTTATATGCTGCTGCTAAAATTCACTTTTTTTTTTTGTTGACAATTATAGACTAGACCTTGAGTTTGTTGGCACATATCTCCGGGCAAAGACCGCTCGGCCCGAAACAGTCTGATATGCTGAAAAGAAAATTACCGAGGCAATTGTTAGAGTCATAAAATATTTTTGACAAAAATAATATTACATCTTTCATAATCCTTTTATGATCATGAGTTTGAGTTCAGAGAGAAAGTATTTTATTCAATATACGCAAAGGGGGTTGAAAATACATTGTTGTTGGGAGACAGATGTATTAGTCATTCAGACACACACACACACACACACACACACACACACACATATATATATATATATATATATATATATATATATATATATATATATATATATATAAATATATATATATATATATATAAATACAGTACATACAGAATATATACATACAGACACTTACACACACATGTATATATGTGTGTACGTATATCTTCTGCTACTCATATAAATAGATGCATTTCCAAATTGCTTAGTCAGTAATATATTAATATATAATATATTCTCCATTTGCTGACGTTTATGGCAATAACAACAAACTAGATTATTCAAAGAAAAACCCATATTACGACTGCCCACACCTCAGCAATTCAAGTTATCTGTTACCACATATAATATCAATGTTTATCACATTCGTGTCCCCTTATTCACTCCAAGAGAGAATAGTAAATTTAATCGATACTTCGGCTCCTTTGCTATGTTATATTTTCTGGTCTGCTGTCACAAGAAGGAATGAACTTATCGAAGACGATTTTTAAAGTGATGTTAATATGGTCGCCAGGGTATAGTAACACAGATGTTGAACTTTCAGCAATATCATCTATACCGGTCGTTCTCAATTTTTTTGTTATCGTTACCTACCCCGCCAGTGGTGTGATAGATCACCCCATCCCTCTTCAGTTATAATATACAGAAAGAAAAATATTGGAATGCATTTTACATGTAAGGAATTAATTTTACTTTTACTCAAGTCTTAAGAAATAAAGAATTTAGATTTTAGACATTATTCCTTCGATAAAAAATTAAAATTAAAGCATGGTTCCTTTTATTACAAGTTGGAATTAAAGTGCATCGTTACCTCTCAGAAACGGCTTCTTTACCCCCACGGGGATAATTACCCCCAGTCTGAGAGCCACTGGTCCATACTATCATTTATAACATTACTTGAAAGCGCCAGTCAACATTTACACTTGAATTCTTCAGGTCAAGCGGCTGAACGACGATCGTCGCTTGGCGTTTGTGTTAAAAAATGGGAAGTTTGCTGGGAGATCTAGCTTGGCTAGACTAAAATATGAATAGTCTGCCAAGCGGATTTGTGGAATCTTCTGAGCTCCAAATATTTAAGCGAGGAACAATTTCATTCCTGCTCTCTTCTGCTGACGCCTCCTGAATTTCAGGCGTGTCGGTTTTATTTTATATATTCACTCATATTTATTTATTTATCAGCTTTTCTTTTAACTTTCTCTCTCTCTCTCTCTCTCTCTCTCTCTCTCTCTCTCTCTCTCTCTCTCTCTCTCTCTCTCTCTCTCTGCAGGCGTCACCTGAATTTTAGGTGTGTCAGTTTTATTTTCTATTTCCTCATATTTGTTTATTTATCACCTTTTCCTATAACCTGGCTGATTTGCCTTTGGAGCCCTCTTGGTTTTATTATAGTCTGTTGATTCTGTCCGTGAGGGTTTTCAGCTGAAGATTTCAAGAAAGAAAAGAGAAAAAAAGACGAAAAATGCGCCGAAGTTTTCTGTACAACCAATAATGCTGTATAAAGCTATCAGCTACCACAGGCCTTAACTGCGATGAAGTTAAGGGTGCGTCGCACGCCTCCGGAAAGCGCTGCCAGACGCACGATCTCCGGCTAAAATTAACCTTAAATAAAATAAAAACTACCGAGGCTAGAGGGCTGAAATTTGGTATGTTTGATGGTTGGAGGGTGGATGATCAACATACCAATTTGCAGCCCTCTATCCTCGGTAGTTTTTAAGATCTGAGGGCGGACAGGAAAAGTGCGGACGGACAAAGCCGTCACAATAGTTTTCTTTTACAGAAAACTTCAAAAGCAGGAACGTACATTCCTCAGAACAATCCTTACGTCAAGAACGATGCCAAAGCATATTGATTTCTGAAAAAGACCCACCCCTTCGAACGATGGCTGTCCTGTTGCGGGCCCCTACCCAATTTCTCGCCCTGGTAACTCCAAGGCACCAGTTCATAACAAACTGGCACCTAAAATATGTATAGTTATTGTGGAAGTTCCTCTCTCTCTCTCTCTCTCTCTCTCTCTCTCTCTCTCTCTCTCTCTCTCTCTCTCTCTCTCTCACACACACATTTAAGATTTCTTACTCAGGTTCCAAAGTGTTTTCTCGTATACGATACCACGACGCAATATGAATGAATGACTGTCCAATCTACAATTTACGAGGACGCCAGAAACTTATTTCCAGTTATAAATGAAATGATTGCCACTGATCCCAGGAAAGGTAAGCGAACCAAAGCGTAAAAAACGCCAGGAAAAATGTCTCGGATTCAAGGTAATATTTGGCTGGCTGTCAAGACAAATTTTACGTAAGTCGAAAAACAATTAGTTTTCAGAATTTTGCTCTCTCTCTCTCTCTCTCTCTCTCTCTCTCTCTCTCTCTCTATATATATATATATATATATATATATATATATATATATATATATATATATATATATATATATATATTATATACATATACATACATGAATAAGAAAAGATAATATATTTCGGAACAGAATGATAAAAATGATCTTTCATGTAGTAATATTACCGAAGCTTATTGTTGAAACTCCCCTTATTTCTTGAGGACTGTTCTCGGATGAACAAAATTATTGAGACAGATATTTTTGAAGCTTTATTGATAGCTTTGTCAGATATACGAATTGATGTATCGAAACTCACTGGCGTCGCAACTGAGAGGTCACCAGCAATAGCGGGACGGAAAATAAAACCATTGCAAACTGCAGGATTGTGTGTGTGTACGTATGTATATATATATATATATATATATATATATATATATATATATATATATATATATATATATATATATATATAACCATTAATCTAATCACGTCAAATCCCAAATGAAACATAATCTGCTAAATTTCCTTCTTCAACAGTCTCATCAATTAACAAGTTATTGTTAACCATAAAAAAAAATACATTCATTTTCATGAAGAATTCATCCAACGTAAGAGCATGCGTTTCTTTACCTGTTTCAGTGTGTGTGTTTCTGACTGAATGTGTTTGTGTGCGCGTGTGTGCAGAGAGAGAGAGAGAGAGAGAGAGAGAGAGAGAGAGAGAGAGAGAGAGAGAGAGAGAGAGGAGAGAGAGAGAGAGAGAGGAATATCTTACATGAGACAGAGACTATCTTACATGAGAGAATGAGAGAGTATCTTGCACGAGTTAGAGAAAGACAGAAAACCTATATTATATATATATATGAGAGAGAGAGAGAGAGAGAGAGAGAGAGAGAGAGAGAGAGAGAGAGAGAGAGAGAGAGAGAGAGAGAGAGAAATATCTTACACGAGATAAAGAGAGACTATCTTTCATGGGAGAATGACAGAGTATCTTACATGAGAGGGAGCAAGAGAAAGAAAGCCTATATTACATGAGAGAGAGAGAGAGAGAGAGAGAGAGAGAGAGAGAGAGAGAGAGAGAGAGAGAGAGAGAGAGAGAGAGAGAGAGAGAAATATCTTACATGAGATAAAGAGACTATCTCACATGAGAGGGAGAGAGAAGAGAGAGACTATCTCACATGAGAGAGAGAGAGAGAGAGAGAGAGAGAGAGAGAGAGAGAGAGGAGAGAGAGAGAGAGAGGAGAGAGAGAGGGGGATATCTCATATCTCAGTCTGACGTTATTTACGAGTGCTGTAAATACCGGGTGTTCAAACGAGTTGTCTCATTGCGCTTGGTGTTATGGTACAGCGACAAGGCCTCCTGGGGCTAATGAGTTCAAAACTGCGCGAATTCCAGGCTGCGTGAACATGAATTCCCTCCAAGCAAAATCCTGTGAAGTGGGATGGATGGCGCGTTTTCCGCTGCGCTTTTGTTTTTATGCTGAGTAATCTAATTTTAAAATCTAGGATCTTTCCTGGAGTTGACCCCCCGCCCCAAGGGTTTTCGGGGGTCATTATCTTTATGATATTTACAGACATTTGTTTATGTTTTTACGGTAATCCCCGTTGTACTAAACTCGCTGCAAAGGTGGATACATACCGGGTTAAACCCCCTTGGCGGTGGCTATCTAGGAAAGATTCAAATCTAGGACCGTCTTTCCAAAGACTATGGTAATATAACGTGGAATTACTCTGTCTTTCCAAAGACTATGGTGATATAACATGGTATTAATCTCTTTCCAAAGACTATGGTAATATAACATGGTATTACTATGTCTTTCCAAAGACTATGGTGATATAACATGGTATTACTGTGTCTTTCCAAAGACTATGGTGATATAACATGGTATTACTGTGTCTTTCCAAAGACTATGGTAATATAACATGGTATTACTGTGTCTTTCCAAAGACTATGGTGATATAACATGGTATTACTGTGTCTTTCCAAAGACTATGGTGATATAACATGGTATTACTGTCTTTCCAAAGACTATGGTGATATAACATGGTATTAATCTCTTTCCAAAGACTATGGTAATATAACATGGTATTACTCTGTCTTTCCAAAGACTATGGTAATATAACATGGTATTACTCTGTCTTTCCAAAGACTATGGTAATATAACATGGTATTACTCTGTCTTTCCAAAGACTATGGTGATATAACATGGTATTACTCTGTCTTTCCAAAGACTATGGTGATATAACATGGTATTACTCTGTCTTTCCAAAGACTATGGTAATATAACATGGTATTACTCTGTCTTTCCAAAGACTATGGTGATATAACATGGTATTAATCTGTCTTTCCAAAGACTATGGTGATATAACATGGTATTACTGTGTCTTTCCAAAGACTATGGTAATATAACATGGTATTACTGTGTCTTTCCAAAGACTATGGTGATATAGCATGGTATTAATCTGTCTTTCCAAAGACTATGGTGATATAGCATGGTATTAATCTGTCTTTCCAAAGACTATGGTGATATAACATGGTATTACTCTGTCTTTCCAAAGACTATGGTGATATAACATGGTATTACTAAAAGTGCGTCTGCAGTACAGTAAAAAGTCATCATTACACGAGGATAACTTATCATATATATTTCAGAGACAAGTTGAAAGCAATTCAGAGACCGTAAGCCGATAACGGAATCATTGCAAACGCTGAATAATCGCATGAAGCGCTGGTTAGGCCTACCATTAAGTTGCTGACTCGTATTCAACATGTTTGTGATGTGTCTACGGTGACTTGGACTTGGGGGGAAGTTTGTTTATTGAATATGTTTATTGAAAATGACTAAATCACATTAAGAGCTAAGGTTTCTGTCAGCCCATTCAGTGCTGTTAAAACCATCAGACGTCAGAAACTCTCACTTAAAAGCTTACAATGTAATCAAGTTAAAAATACACCGAAGTTTCTTCGGCGCAATCGAGTTTTCTGTACGGCATATAATCAAGGCCACCGAAAATAGATCTATCTTTCGGTGGTCTCGGTATAATGCTGTATGAGCCGCTGCCCAAGAAACTTTAAATACGGCCAGGCGGTGGCTAGTCCTATATCGTTGCCAGAAGCACGATTATGGCTAAATTTAACCATGAATAAAATAAAAACTACCAAGGCTATAGGGTTTCATGATTGCAGGGTGGATAGTCAACATACCAATTTGCAGCCCTCTAGCCTCGGTAGCTTTTAAGATCTGAGGGCGGACAGAAAAAAGTGCGGACAGAAAAAGTGCGGACGGACAGATGGAGCCGGCACAAGAGTTTTCTTTTCAGAAAACTAAAAATCTAAAGCGACTTAAACTCTGAGAATTCTCTCAAGTCACGAAGTCTGGCGAAAGAGATTTTTGAGGGACGTGATTCAAGGAAGGTTGATATAACCACACGTCCAGCTGCTTAAAGAGGTCGTTTTGTATTCCGAAGCGTTTGTCCAGCCAGCCTTAATAAGCGGCTTGGGGCTATCCACTAATTCCATGCAGTAACGAGTGTCTGGAATCTGAAACCCGCTCTAGGTTGTCTTTCTTTTTTATGCTGCGTAATATCAAAATTAGCATGAAGATTAAACTAGCTAAATCATTAAACAATACACAGTTAGAAGTAAAAATACAGTAAAACCTGGCTTCCAAACCAAACTGATCCCTACAAAATTCTACATCTGCAAGACTTTGATCTAAACTTGGAACGCCTAAGTCAAAGACTGTATTTAGTGTATTTTTCAATACTATTTAGCTGTCGAGGGCATGTAATTTTTCTTTACCGTTGGATAATTATTCATTAAACATTGCCAGTTAGATTTTTAATCATTTTGTTTCAATATGTACGTCTAACAACGCTTTATGTTCGTTTATCATCCTATTTTAAGACTATCGTCTTTAAATACAATTCTTCCCTTGATATTTCAAAGATTTTGATATATTTCATTGCAATACA
>NC_089751.1:52205616-52210616 GCF_040412425.1 Macrobrachium rosenbergii
CTATTAAATTTATGTCACCTAAATACTCTTATAAATTACTAATTTGATTTTATAGATGCTCTCTTACCTGCCGTTATATTTCAGTTGTACTTAATTACCTTGTATGCTAGAATGCCAAAAGGTCACTTATTTTGAAAAAGATTTTCTACATACTGAAATATCAGTTGAAATTCTACAGTCCGCTGCCCATATAATCTAAGTTCCTATTTAGAATAGAACAGAATATAGAATTCTTTTCCTTTTTGACTGCAGTCACATTATTGTTTTCTTTTTTATAAGACTTTTTTCAAGATTCAAAAATTGCAAATAAAATAAACATTAAGATTTTTTCAAGATTCAACAAATTTCAAATAATATAAAAACATAGAAAGCAAGAATATTACCTAAAGAAAGAACATTCGGAAGCCAGGTTTACTGGAATTAAAATTCGCGGATCTCCTCAAGCTTTGAATCCCTGTACCTCTTGACAATTACATGTCGAATGTTACAACAGCCAACGAGTTTTCATTGCCTCTTGTGATTCCAACATCTCTCCACGACATAAAACAGCGGATGGAAGCACAGCTCTTATTTCTGTTGGCTGGAATAGCGCTGTGTTTCCTACTCGTCGTAAGGAATGTAATTCTACGAGAGTGCAAATGATCAATGTTTTTCAGAACTCATGATTTTTACGGCAAGATGGGCCAGGTCAACTTTTACCTTCTGAATAATAATAATAATAATAAATATAATAATAATAATAATAATAATAATAATAATAATAATAATAATAATAATAATAATAATAGGTAACAAAGCAGTAGATTGAGTCATTTTCGTTTTTTTATCATTGAAGTGCGTTACTTTTAATAAAGATTAAAGCACTGCTATTTTCAAACACTGTGCGAAATGGCATTTTCGTCTCTGAGGCCAGATTTGTCATTAACAATGTATATCCTGGAGCTCTGCACTATCATTATATACGTACTGTACATACATACGTATGTATGCATGTATGTATGTATTTATGTATGTATATATATACATATATAATTAATATATATATATATATATATATATATATATATATATATATATATTTATATATAAAATATATATATATATATATATATATATATATATATATATATATATATATATATCATATAATATATACACACACACACATATATATATATATATATATATATATATATATATATGTTATATATAAATATATATATATATATAATATATATATATATATATATATATATATATATATATATATATATATATATATATATATATATATATGTATATATATATATATATATAAATTATATACGTATATATATACATACATAAATACATACATACATATATACTTACATACATACATACATACATACATACATAATTATATAAGTAAATTTTGGCAAGATACGTGAATTTTGCAACTCGTCATATCCAGCACTCATCCTGGAAACGAAACCTAAAACCTCAATTCGTTTAAATTTGAAAATCATATTAAGTTTCTCATCTTTCCTTTGGAAGCAAATCATCCGTCAGATTTCAGAAGCCCTCGCTTCTGAAGTCCAAATTCAGCGGAACTTTAAACAAAAAAAAAAATAAATAAATGACGCTGATTTTTGAATTCGTAAAATTGCTTCCTGTGGTAATGACCTCTCCGCTTATTTTTATTTTTGTCGGAATCGCTCTTATTTGGTTTCCTAGTAAGAGCTATTAGGCGCTAATAGGCTTTTAAATCGGATTAGGCATTTGTAGTGTGGGGAAATATATTTCTGGGAAATATATTTCTGGGGAAATATACATCTGGGAAATTTCTGGGAAATATATTTCTTGGGAAATATATATCTGGGAAATTTCTGGGAAATATATTTTTGGGAAATGTATTTCTGGCAATTAATCCGCGAGTTGACCAAGCAGTAATTCCTTTTATTTTTTTTCTTCCGCAGATTAGAAATCATTTCTATTCCTTTAAGGAGACTTATATGAAATTAGTGATGGATTATAATCCTTGTTCGTCTCTTGTATTTGTCTGCTAAATCATCTTCACGGGAATACCATCATTATTACAATAAAATAAGCGTATTGGCATTAGTAGAAGGGAATGTGCAACAAAAAGGTCGGTTTTGAAAGACAGTTATTTATTATTATTATTATTATTATTATTATTATTATTATTATTATTATTATTATTATTATTATTATTATTACAAGCAATTGACCGATATTCATATCCGGTGGTTTAGTGATGTGTTCCAGGAGGTAGTTCTCGTTGATGTAAATTTATGTCTCTCTCTCTCTCTTGGGGGAGGCGAAGTTTGCCATGTTAAGGGCGATAAGCTTGCGCAAGATGGCGCGTCTCCTACGAAGGGCATCCTTCTCCTACTCCTCCTCCTCCTCTTCAGGCAGTTAATGATGTTCTGCTACTCGGAATCGTTTTTTCTCGCTTCCCCGGCATCCGTGGGGGCTGCAACAGCATTCCTCCTGCGTGTGTTGTTCCAGGAGACGCACCATCTTGCGCAAGCTTATCGCCCCTAACAGTGGCAAACTTCGTCTCCCCCAAAAGAGAGAAACATACACCAACGAGAACTACCTCCTACACATCACTAAACCACCGGATATGAATATTGGTCAATTGCTTGCAACCATTCCAGCGCAAGAAAAGACAATACGACGAATTGAGCTTTTACTATATAAAATAAATGCTGTTGAAACTGCCATTTTGTTTAACAAAACCTGTATTAAAGAAGGTCTTTTTCCTATTATTATTATTATTATTATTATTATTCAGATGATATACCCCTACTGACATAGCACAAGCCTGTAGGGGCCATTGATTTGAAATTCAAGCTTCCAAAGAATATGGCGTTCATGACAAGGGGTTAGAATTTCAACTTTGTCAAATATAAGAGTGTTAGTTGTAATTATTATCATTATTGTTATTCAGATGACAAACCCCTACTCATATAGAGCAAGCCTGTAGGGGTCACTGACTTGAAATTCAAGCTTCCAAAGAGTATAGCATTCATTTGGAAGAATTTACCGCGGACAAGAGCAAACACAGAGTATATTTAAAATTTCAACTTCGTCAGATAGGGTTGTAAATTGAACGTGAGACCTTTCTGCTTAATAGGTGTTCCATAAGCATTATCATTAGTGAGGAACTGACGACAAAGATGCAGCATTCGCGTATACCAGCCATAACAACCAACTGCTATTTCAAAAGACATTCAGGGTAGCAAGGAGCTTCAAAACGATTGTCACTCCTCGGGAAATTCACCTTTCCGAGATGCTTCGCTAACGAGCCCTGGTAGAGCAGATATTGCTCTATATTCGCCTTTCGCCTGGATTGGGCTACCTGGAACAAGTATGAACTTATTCGTGAAGATGTAAGTACATCATTACAGTTGAGTGTCTCGTGGAAAAGCTGTTAGACCAAAATACACGTTATTAAAGAGCTTACGGGAAGGACAAGTGGAACAAGTACGCATCAAGTAGCTTACGCCCGCTCATTTTAAATAAGATAAGATGGGCACATGACGTCATTCACTGGCATTTGGTACATGTAGAAGTAATTCAGCATTTTACAGGGTGATATTTCTCCTTTTGATTTTAGGATGAGGAAGACAGTTTGTGAAAATTTATATAAGTATCGTATTTTTTCCAAATGGGAAGTAACGATTTGAATAAACACATACACACACACGTATATACAGTATATATATATATATATATATATATATATATATATATATATATATATATGTGTGTGTGTGTGTGTGTGTGTGTGTGTGTGTGTGTGTATATGTATATATATATATATATATATATATATATATACATATGTGTATATATGTATGTATACACACACACACACACACACACACACACACACATATATATATATATATATATATATATATATATATATATATATATATATATATACGTGTGTGCCCATAAGGCATCTCCACTACTGCGAAGAAACAAAATCTTTTCCAATTGCATTTTATCAGGAATTAAATAAATGAATAATTTATTTTTTCGTGAATGTATGGTCAAACATTTTAACTCGGAAGGAGTTTTAAATGTAAAAATAAGACAGAATAGTCAAAGGTGATTCTTTTAAGAGTAAATACAAGGTTTTAATCAACTCCTTTGAAGAAAAAGAAACAATGGAGAGACCTGAAGTGATTTCCATTTGCAAGGGGAAGAATTTCTACATCGTTAATAGAACAGTGATATCGGGGCGTTCCACTAAAAAAAAAAAATGGGGTAAGTTAAATTCACGTATTTGAAAAATATACAGTAGATATATCCACTTGCTGTTCCCTGTTGCAAAGGGTGCACACACATGCACACTTACACACATACATTACACACACACACAAATATATAATGTATATACATACATACATACATACATACATACATACATACATACATACATACATACATACATAACACTCACAGCTACTATCCTGATCCACTTGCTGTTCCCTGTTGCAAAGGGCGCACACACATGCACACTTACACACATACATTACACACACACATATATATAATGTATATACATACATACATACATACATACATACATACATACATACATACATACATAACACTCACAGCTACTATCCTGATCCACTTGCTGTTCCCTGTTGCAAAGGGTGCACACACATGCACACTTACACACATACATTACACACACACACACACACATATATATATATAATGTATATACATACATACATACATAACACTCACAGCTACTATCCTGATTACATCTCAGGCATTTATTAAAATGTGAGGGGCTGATTTTTTGATATTCGAGAAACTCACGGCAAACATAACAGTCCAGGGGTAAGATCGGAAATTGAAAACCAATGTAAGAGTGGTATTAGCGGAAAGCGTAAAACTGTATTCTTTTAATGAAGCCCAGAGTGCTCATGTGTTGTCCTTGGATAAGAAAAACAATTCGCGCACAATCG
>NC_089751.1:52215616-52220616 GCF_040412425.1 Macrobrachium rosenbergii
GACCTTCTACCCTCAGCTCGTTCCGCCGAAGCCCTCTTTGCACCTCCTCCTCTCTCTCATTCTTACCACATGCCCAGACCATCTCACTGTATTTCACTATATCTGCGTAATCTTCTAAGTTTCCTTTTACTTTAATATACAGATTTCTTCGTATGAATCCACTGTCGACGTTTGGGGTAACCTAGGCCCTCTTTATCTCTCCTCTTCACGCATTCTTACCACATGTCCAGACCAACTCACTGTATTTCGCTATATCTGTGTAATCTTTCAAGTTTCCTTTTACTTTAATATACAAATTTCTTCGTACGAATCTAATGTCGACGTTTGGGGTAACCCAGGCTCTATTTACCTCTCCTCTTCACACATTCTTACCACATGTCCAGACCAACTCAGTCTCACTGTATTTCACTATACCTCTGTAATCATTTTTTTTTTTTACTTTAATATACAAATTTCCCTTATGAATCTCATTTCAAGGTTTGTGATACCCCACGCCCTTTTTACCTATCCTCTTTACACATTCTTACCACATGTCCAGACCAACTCAGTCGCACTGTATTTCACTATACCTCTGTAAACTTTTAATTTTTTTTTAATATACAAATTTTCCTTATGAATCTGATTTCAAGGTTTGTGATAATCCAAGCCCTCTTTACCCATCCTCTTCACACATTCTTACCACATGTCCAGACCAACTCAGTCTCACTGTATTTCACTATACCTTTGTAATCATTATTTTTTTTTTTTACTTTAATATACAAATTTCCTTTATGAATCTGATTTCAAGGTTTGTGATAACCCAAGCCCTCTTTACCTATCCTCTTCACACATTCTTACCACATGTCCAGACCAACTCAGTCTCACTGTATTTCACTATACCTTTGTAATCATAAATTTTTTTTCTTTTACTTTAATATACAAATTTCCTTTATGAATCTGATTTCATGGTTTAGGATAACACATTGCCTTCACATTACCACAATCACGAGTTTTTTTTTTAATTTGTTTTTGCCAATTATCCTCACAATCGTTCACTATCATTCTTACCCTTTCCACGAGGGAAAGTCATTATGGCAGTCGCTGGCGTCGTCGTTAAAGTCGTGATTTCACTGTTAATGAATCCAACGCCTTCGTCATTATCAGCATCATTATTTTTATGTTGGCCAACGTACTATTCATCATTCTTTTCTTTTTCAATTCCCACCCGTTATTTTCATTATTAGTCTCACTGTACTCAGACTTTCTCATCATCAGAGTTACTATATGATCCCTGTCATTCTCATCATTTTAAATAATTCACATTTTCGTTCGAAATATGATGAATAATTTTCCCATGAATGTCATTATATATCAACCTTATCATCACCAACAGCATTATCATTGCTGTTTTCATAGTCATTTTGATGGCCATTTGCAAGTTCATTATTATTTTTAATTTGATAAGCAAACTACTCCTCTTTAAATACAGGTATATATAAGTAAATTGATATATTTATATATGTATATATATGCTTATATATGTACATTTATATATGCATATATAAAATTATACATATAGGCTATATATATATATATATATATATATATATATATATATATATATATATATATATATATATATATATATATATATATATATATGATATCTATTTATGTTATATGACTGTTTGCCTGAAGAAATATTTTCTGTTAAAACAGAATTCCACTGTTTGCCTGAAGAGAGAGACAGGTTGGTCTCTGAAATATAGCCTTTATTTTCCAAATTTTGGCGTTTCTATAGTCTCCCTTTTATATTATATATACTCGTATATGTATACATATATATATATATATATATATATATATATATATATATATATATATATATATATATGTGTGTGTGTGTGTACGTGCTTATGTGAACAAAAGCCTCTAGATATTGCCCAGTCTTTCGGTTTACGAATCTTGTAACACGAGGAAATAAGAGAAAATATTATGCCATCCAATACTCTAATTCATTTAGAAAAACCAAAAATTTGTCTTCTATTTCATCATCCTTTTTTCGTAATTTTTAAAGCATGGGAAAAGAAGTATCATTCTCACAATAATTTAATTAATTTAATCCGATGTCCCCGGCGGTTTTTACCAGAAAGAATAGTAGAATATTCATATTTTGGGGAAACACTTAGCTTACACTTACACGCATTCATAAACACACACACACGCACACATAATGTATATATATATACATATATATATATATATATATATATATATATATATATATATATATATAATATATACACATACATATACATTGGGACCTGTTCCCCACTTGCTGTTGGCTAAGAAACAGGAGATCAGCGCCTGCCCTATGAGACTACAGAGGCCCTGGAGGACTTTAACTTTAATATATATATATATATATATATATATATATATATATATATATATATATATATATATATGTGTGTGTGTGTGTGTGTGTGTGTGTGTGTGTGTGTGTGGATGTGTGTATACACATACACATATAAATATATGTATGTGTGTGTATGTATGCATGTATGCATATATATACATATATATATGTATATATATATATGTTTGTGTGTATATATATTTATATATATGTATAAACTGATAGATAGATAGACAGATAGACAAATACAATGACAGATAGACAGATATGACATTTTCACTAAACGCCTTCCTTATCTTCGCTGAACTTTCACTTTAAAAGTTTAAAATTCATAACAGCTAAAATAATATACCTTTCTAGCAAAATTTTAAAAAACCTCATATTTTTGTCCACCTCTTCAAACTGTCAAAATAAAGCTCAATCAATTATACTGCATCAAACAGAATATTCTTTGACATGAAACTTGTTTTCAAGAGACTTAAGGTAGGGTTCCACTTTTATGAAGCTTTATGTTTTTAGAATATAAAATCCTTTGTGCGAAATATCGACTGTTTGTGGAAAGTTTAGCCTGAATTAGTTCTAAGCTTAGAAAATTGGACACTTACTATCAGTTCTTAACGTTACTGAAGGTTTAAGTTTCCATCTAAACCCAAGCAAAAATGAAATAAGCTATATTTTCCCTTCAGATCAAAATGAATATTGTCATTTACCCGTCTACATTAAAACGTTCTGGTCCAAGTTGTTGGAGAATCCTGTCGAAATATTGCACAATGGAAGAATCATACAAGGAACCAAAATATTCATGTATGAAAACCTGTATTCTTTTTTTTCTATAAAATCGTTCTAACAACGTACAAGAGCTTTGGTTTTCCGAAACGGCTGAATTATATTCAAAATTACTCATATGCCAAAAAGTGATATCACAAAATCCTCAACAAACCCGTTTTCAAAATAAGGAAGGGAGAATAAAGCTTTATTCTCATTCCTGTGTGTTGTGATATCTCCAGAAGGGGAGTTTGGTTGGTTGGGAATCATTATTACTGAAGTTATTATTATTATTATTATTATTATTATTATTATTATTATTATTATTGAAAAGGATGGCTGTATTATGCGAATTTATCTTATACAGGATCTTCCCTATTTTCCTTGTAACTCGCTTTTCAGGCTCAGCGGTGTTCGCCAGCAACTGGCCAATATTCATATTGGAAAAAGGACAGTGTGTGGAATGCGGGAAGTCTTTTATTGAAATATTCAATCAGAAATCCGTGGAATCCTTCCTGGTCTGGATTCAGGTTCTTCTACTTCAGGTTGTGGTACCGTCGACATGTTTCGACCATCTCGTTGGACATCCTCTGGACGTAGATTCAGCACCAGTCAAGACCCCCCTATAAATACCGACCCACGAGTCTGGTTTCCCCAGATCTTTCTTCTCAACCACGTCCAGAAGATGACCAATGAGATGGTCGAAACATGTCGACGGTACCACAACCTGAAGTAGAAGAATCTGAATCCAGACCGGGAAGATTCCACGGCTTCCTGATTGAATATTTCAATAAAAGACTTCCCGCATTCCACACACACTGTCCTTTTTCCAATATGAATATTGGCCAGGTGCTGGTCAACATCGCTGAGCCTGAAAAGCGAGTTACAAGGAAAATAGGGAAGGTCCGGTATAAGATAAATTCGCATAATGCAGCCATCCTTTTCAATAATAATAATAATAATAATAATAATAATAATAATAATAATAATAATAATAATAATAATAATAATAATAATAATAATAAATTTATAGAAACTTTTGGAAAATATTTTTTATATTCAAGGAACAAGTTTCTACTAATAACGAAAAGACGGTCACTTTACCTTAATGCTTTCCTCGAGTTCAAGACGCCTATTTGTACTTTGATAGCTTACGATGTTCTTTCCACATTAAAAAAAAAGATAAATGAAAAATGTATGAAAGATATGCCTTTTACAAGTGGAAAATAATTTCAAAAATATTGTTGGAGAGCTTATGAATTAATGATATGGGCAGGGGTGAAATTGGGTAACTTTGATTTAGTTCAAATATAATAAAAAAAAATGAAATACATCACTAATATTGTCAGAATTACATATACCTGGGAACAACTTCAGGAAATAAAAATTAATTTTCTGTGATGACTGATGTCTGAAGACACTCATAAAAAAAAATAAATAAAAATGACGGTTTGAAAGAACACTACATATTCTCCCTGTATCTTTCTGTCAAAAATAAAAATAAAAATTGAGGAAAATAGAACTGTCTTTCTGAACGCCCAGATCACAAAGCCGCGACGTTATATCCGGAAAGTCTCGGCAAATCTCCATAAATTTTCCCTTTTTTTTTCTTTCCAGAAAGCGGAATGCCTTTGAAGCTCACTTCAAAATGATTCGGTCGACCACAGAGAGCAGGATGACACTACCTCACTCGCCCAATGCTGCCACGGCAGTGAGCTAGTTCGGTAGCGCGGAGTCCCTTCCTCCCTTCTCTCTCTCTCTCTCTCTCTCTCTCTCTCTCTCTCTCTCTCTCTCAAAAGAAAGGTATATACACATGGGTCCGAACACTGGATTACAA
>NC_089751.1:52225616-52258116 GCF_040412425.1 Macrobrachium rosenbergii
CTGTCAATAGACGTCTCATTTTTAATGAGTTTTAAAATATGATTAACTAATTTTTTTATTACACTGAATCAGTGTCATTTTTTTTATTAAAATGATTCACAAACGTGTGAGATTTGAATCAGTAAATATTTATACAAAATTATGTACAGCATTGCAGTTATCACTGCCATGGATGATACCTAACTCATCACAAATGAATGAAAATTCTGGTATTCCTATACCAGAGTTTGTTTATATTCACCTGAAGTAAGTTCACCTTTGTGTAAGCCAATATGTTTTTCAGGCAAATACTTCTGACAGCTGAACTTATGGAGAATGAACTAGAAAAAAAATTGATAGTGCTCCCTAGTAATACTAAACAATTCATTTGATTGAATAGGCATCTACTTGGTTTGCAAACATTAGCATCAAATGAAATTTGGATGAGAAATGATTGCCTTTTTTTTTTTTTTTTTTTTAGAAACATGATAAAGACATCGAAACATGGCCGATGAAGAAGGGTCAAGAACGGAAAATGGATGTGGCAGAGAAGAGGATGTTGAGATGGATGTGTGGAGTCACGAGATAATAGGATCAGAATTGAATTAATTAGAGGAACAGTTAAGTATCGAAGAAAGCCCAGGAAAGAACACTTCAGTGGTTTTGGCATGTTATGCGGAGAGGAGGAGGTCATGTTCGTAAAAGAATTATGAGAATGGAGGGATAAAATAGCGAAAGGTTTAAGAAGTCAGGATGCACTGGATAGAGGAAAGTGCAGAAGGCTGACAGGAATCAGCGAGCCTATATAGAAATGGGCAGAGATGAAGACGAAGATGATGATGATAAAAACTCCAGTTGGCAGGTGACAGTTTATGAGATAATTCCATATCCTATAAAATTATATTCATAAGACAAATCACTCATAATACGTGACATAAAATAAATGATTGAGCACTATATCTCTAATTACATTATACTGGAAAAAAATATTCTCGATTCAAAATTTCTTTAAATCATAAACTAGACTGTATAAAATAATTAGAATTAAAATTGCTTTTGGTTTGAGATATATATATATATACTTTTCCTGCATTTTTCTTCCACAGGTCAGCCAGAAAGTTGCATTTGATTCTTCCATGGTCTTATGCCAGCATTCTGTTAAGAGGCTTTCCTCATATTTTACCTAACGTTCGCATTTGTAAGTCCATCTTTTTCTCAGCACTGTTTTTCTGACGGAGATAAACAATCAGAAGAACCTTAATACTCTCTTCTTAAACGCACTTTATTTTGTCCACCCTTTTTCTATCCGGCTTCAGATCTTAAAAACTACTGAGGCTAGAGGACTGCAAATTGGTATGTTGATCATCCACCCTCCAATCATCAAACATACTAAATTGCAGACCTCCAGCCTCAGTACTTTTTATTTTATTTAAGGTTAAATTTAGCCATAACCGTGCTTCTGGCAACGATATAGTATAGGCCACCACCGGGCGTTGATTAAAGTTTCATAAGCCGTGGCTCATACAGCATTATACCGAGACCACCGAATGATATATTTATTTCTGGTGGCCTTGATTATACAAAGTAGCTGCTGTACAGAAAACTCGACTGCGCCGAAGAAACTTCGAACAATTTTTTACTTGTTTTTCTTTTGTGATGCAGTGTTTGTGATGATAATGGCTGTGATGCTGAGTGGTGAGGCGGAAATAAAGAAGGAGAATTATGACCCTTCGCAGTGCGATACCACCTGAACCCTCTTCCCTCTGATGAATTATGTTTCTGGACCCCGGCAGCATTCGACTTGGATGCTGTTGAGCTAAACTGGAAAATGGCAGTTTTATTGTTGTTTTTATTATGATTTATTTCCGTGGTAGGTTGGTCATTGGTGGATAACTCATTTTTGACTAACTCATTTCTAATTAGATTGGTCAATAAGGATAACTCATTTCTAATCAGGTTGGTCATTTGTGGATAACGCATTTCTAATCAAACTGGTAATTTTTTAATAACTCATTTCTAAGACTGGTCATTTGTGGATAACTTATTTCTAATCAGAATGGTCAATGAGGATAACTCATTTCTACTAAGATGGGTAATTTTTTATTAACTCATTCCTAATCATACTGGTAATTTTTTACTAATCATACTGGTCATTTGTGGATAACTTATTCCTAATCAGATTGGTCAATGAGGATAACTCATTCCTAATCAGACGGGTCATTTTTGACTACCACATTCCTAATCAGACTGGTCATTTTTGGCTACCACATTCCTATTCATACTGGTCATTTGTGGATAACTCTTTTCTAATTAGATTGGTCAATGATGATAACTCGTTTCTAATCAGATTGGTAATTTTTTAGTAGCTCATTTACAATCAGACTGGTCATTTGTGGAAAACTCATTTACAATCAGTCTGGTCATTTGTGGAAAACTCAATTACAATCAGACTAGTCATTTGTGGATAACTCATTTCTAAACAGATTGGTCATTTGTGGATAACTCATTTCTAATCAGATCGGTCAATGAGGATAACTCATTTATAATCAGATTGATAATTTTTTTGCTAACTCATTTCCAATCAGATTGGTCATTTGCGGATAACTCATTTCCAATCAGATTGGTCATTTGTGGAAAATTCATTTACAATCAGACTGGTCATTTGTGGAAAACTCATTCCTAATCAGACTGGTCAAAAAGGATAACTCATTTCCAGTCAGTTTGGTAATTTATTAGTAACTCACTCCTAATCCTCCCTAGTTAATTAAGGAACGAGGATGAAGTTGCAAGACCCAAGGCCAGGGTGAAACTTGCTTAAGTTACCGGATCTCACGCCCAGAAGTATAGAAACCGAATAAATAGTGAAATTTTGGAATATATGAGAATTTGAATGTTCATGCCAATTCTATATCTGAATGTCCTGAACTTGAAAAGCAGTCCTAAATATTTGTATAGAACTTATTCCAAAAGGGAAAGCGCTTTCATACTGATGTAAAGAGGCCCATAATGTTTTTGCGGATTTCATACTATCAAAAAAATATCCTGAACTGACCAATAGACAACAAATGTAACGTGAATATCAATGCAGTTCTCCATACGAGAAAATAATATAATCCAGTAACTTTAACTGAGAACATATATATACATATATATAAATTACACACACACACACATATATATAATATAAATACAAATATATACAATATATATACATATATATAAAAATATATATATATATATATATATATATATATATATATATATATATATATATATATATCGTATTCATTTCTCTCTCTCTCCCACCCGTTATTCTGAAACTCTGGTTTTGTGCCTCAACATTCCTAGGAAAATGTTAGAGAATCCCATTACAGATACCCGTCGGCTAAAAAGAAATAGGCTATAGCTTTTTGCCGATAGGAAGTTTAAACAAGCTCTCTCTCTCTCTCTCTCTCTCTCTCTCTCTCTCTCTCTCTCTCTCTCAGCAGTACCCTAGTCAACTAACCAACTCGACAGCAGCAAGGAATATTTTATCAAAACCAATGGTAGGGGATAATATGTTTTTTTTTCTACACTGATGTTGGAAAGCACTTCATGCAGTGCCTCTTAATAGGAAAATTAAGGATATGTAAAAATTAAACAGCTGATATTTTGAGCCTGTTCAATCGTCCCATAACCATTAGTTATATCTGAACATTGCTTGGCTTATTCTATGAGTTATTTCATCCGTTGTCATCATGTTCTCACATGCTAAGAACTAAGAACGTAACTGCAGATGTTGAATAATAATAATAATAATAATAATAATAATAATAATAATAATAATAATAATAATAATAATAATAATAATGCAACCCTCCAAATTTATAACTTCAATTATATTTTGGAATTTCCGAATGAAAGTGTGTAGTGCTTTTGCTTCGTTTGATATTCTCTCTAGGCCAAGGATGTGAATTCTTGAAAGGTTTCTTTCCCCTTCGAAGTTCCTACTTCCTTATTCTAAAACGACCGTCTACCGGCTACAGAGATCATTCGTTTTCATACCTCGTTAGTACCAGGTATTTAGAACTAGTTTTCTAGGCAGTGCAAACTGCGTTTGGCTTCTACCTTGTTAGATGCTATTGCGGACAACCCACAGACACTTTATTATTATTATTATTATTATTATTATTATTATTATTATTATTATTATTACTCAGAAGATGAACCATATTGATGTGGAACAAGCCCACAGGGGCCGCTGACTTGAAATTCGAGCTTCCAAAGAATACGGTATTCATTCGAAAGAAGTAACAGAAGGTAATGGGAAATACAGAAAGTAGAGATCACTTATTGAAAAAAAAAAATGATCAAATTAGTAAATACACAGATAAAAAGTAAATTTTTAGATAAAAATTTTAATTCTAATTTTGTTTTCTAAGACTGAATGCTATATCAGCTCTGCCATCTGTGTTCGGTGGAATTTTCAATATTTAACTGTCTTACCTTGGTCGGACTAAGCTTTAGCCACTAAACCATAGCTGGCCACAGTTTTGGGTGGCCGGTAATGAAGTCACAGGAAAAAAAAGTCACAGGGAAAATTTACAATATTTCTTGGGGTCATTATCTTTATGATATTTACAATCTTTTGTTTGTTTTTACCGTAATCCCCAACGGGCTTGTACTAAACACGCTGCAAAGGTGGATATATACCGAGTTAAAACCTTGGGGGTCAGGGGTCACGACCTAGGAAAGATTAATGTGACTTTTTCCCTGTGACTTTTTCCCTGTGACTTTTTTTCTCTGACTTTTTTACCTGTGACTATATTTTTACCTGGATTCCAGTTTTGCGATGGAGTTCTCTTTCTTGAAGGGACACACGGGTACATTTTCAGTTTTCTGAAAAGAAAACTATTGTGCCGGCTTTGTCTGTCCGTCCGCACTTTTTTCTGTCCGCCCTCAGACCTTAAAAACTACTGAGGCTAGAGGGCTGCAAATTGGTATGTTGATCATCCACCCTCAAATCATCAAACATACCAAATTGCAGCCCTCTAGCCTAAGTAGTCTTTATTTTATTTAAGGTTTAAGTTAGCCATAATCGTGCTCCTGGCAACAGTACAGGATAGGCCACCACCGGGCTGTGGTTAAAATATATATATATATATATATATATATATATATATATATATATATATATATATATATATATATATATATATATATATATATATATATATTATATTATATATATATATTATTCACTTCTGTGAGTAGGTATGTATGTATGTATAGATACGGAATGAGTCACTCACGGTACTTAACTCTGAAAAACACCGTGCAAGTGAGGTTCCTAGATTCGACACTTTGTTATCTCAAACGGTCCCAAAAAAATTGGAAGGGTACATCGGTCCCTTGACTTTGATATGCAAATGAACATAGGGGTGGTAACAGGGAAGACAGCGAAAAATATCATTGAGAGAATTCCCGTTCGACAGTCTCTCTCTCTCTCTCTCTCTCTCTCTCTCTCTCTCTCTCTCTCTCTCTCTCTCTCTCGTGTAACTGTTATTGCTACTGAATGCTTGTCGTCACTAATAATTGTGACGTCTATATTCATTCTCCGATTAGGTAAAGGGCTTATCACTCTTCCTTTTCATACTTCAAAAGTTCGAGATAGGATGCAATGCATTACTACCCTAATACAATTCTCTTTGCATTTTAAGGATTTACTTATATTTTCATTTATTTGTTTATTAATTTTTTCTTTAAAAGTGATTTTTCTTTCTGTATGTCCCTTTACCTCCTTTTACTTCAAATGAACACTACATTCTTTGGAAGCTTGAACTTTAAGTCAGTGGCCCCTGTGGGCTTGTCTCACATGAAAAGGGTTAACTTTCTAAATAATAATAATAATAATAATAATAATAATAATAATAATAATAATAATAATAATAATAATAATAAATTTCCAAAAGCTGTTTTGACGAAAGCTGAGGTTCAGATGGACTGTAATTATTCCAGCATATCGCAGGCACAACACTGCCTCCGCCCACACCGCCCCCAACAAAAAAATCGAAAATTCGAGTGAAACTGCTTGTCAGGAATCTACACTGAATTCTTGCTGAAATAAAAATATGTGTACGTGTGTGTATGTGTAAAGTTTTACTGTTAATTTAATCCCTAGAATCTCCTCCTCAGAAAAGGGTCTGAAATTCTAGGATCATTCGTGAAGTCGAAAAAGAGGACACGTCCTCTTTATCGGTACAAGTCCTTCCAGCTACATCTGGCCGAGGGAATTCAGGTGGCATTTAATTCCAAAGCCGCCTAAATGAAGAGCAGGGCCCCTGCTTCAACTTCTGCCAAAATAATTTCATATTATAATACAGGTTGTCGTATTGGACTACTAGCATCTGACTGGGTGTCTTCCCGTAATGCCTTAAATTACATTCTGTGACTTTCCTCAATAAATTTGTGCAAGACAAGTCATTCACTCAGTGTTTCGTCATTATTTAAAAGGGCCAAAATATTATTCTTTATCTTTCAGTCACTAAGTAATTTCCTTTTATTTGCTCACAGATTGTACAGGATCAAGTAACAGATTGTACAGGATCAAGTAAAGGGCATTGCTCGATTATGTGATCTAAATTGTTGTGTCTCGTGTGAATAAAAATATCAATAATTTTATATATATATATATATATATATATATATATATATATATATATATATATATATATATATATATATATATATCCATATGTATATCTAAATATATATACACATATATATGAAATGTATATACATACAAAGCTAATGGTTAAAACCCCTATCATTAAACTTTGATAATATTGGCGTCGTCTTCACAGACATGAACAGAAGAGCATGTGTCATTTTAAAAGTTTGGATGGTACTTTTCAAATTTCATCCTTATTCCTGAAACACAAAAGGCAAAGATTTCTTTGCCACACCACCGAAAGGAACTGCGTGCAAATATACACAAGTAAATCGAACGCTAAAAACAAACCTGAAGTGTAGCATTTTTATTCAGAAAGAGAAAAGAAAAAGCTTGAGTATAAAAAGCTGAGTGTTTCCTGGAGAAAAGAATTGCTCTCCCGCTCAACCCTAAGGAGAGCAATAAATAAAGGAATCTTGAGAGCAGAGAACAGAGATGGCACCGTAAAGATTCGGGAACGAGGGAGAGAGAAAAAGTTACCGGCTGACGATCACGGAACGGCTGGCCAGGACAAGAGCTAAACAAGCCTGGGGTTGAATGCAGTCACACACACACACACACACACACATATGCATGCATATATATATATATATATATATATATATATATATATATATATATATATATATATATATATATATTATTACATACATATATACATATACACACACACACACACATATATATATATATATATATATATATATATATATATATATATATACATACATACATACATATATACATACATACAAATAGTGAGTTGCCCTTATAATGTAAAAACTTACTGTCTCAAACGACCGACGGTCTCTCTGGTTGCGATTAAGCAAAATGAGTAAAGAACTCTCTTCGTGACAAATGAGGGCAATCTAATTGTCAACAGGAGAGAGGAGACGAACAGAAAGGCGAAAGAAATTGGAGGATGCAGTTGACAGATAAATTACAGGATCCCTCTCCAGCCAAAAAAAAAAAAAAAAAAAGACAATTCGGTACTGGATTAATTCAAAAGAGGATAACGGAATGGAAAAGTGAAAAAGAGGTTCTAAGACTTAAATTTAATGTTAAAACTTTACATTCAGTGACGTACTTACAAAGATAAACGTACATACTCGTCCATGCAAGGAAGTAAAGTAGCACTTGTTAATTTTGTGATGGTTCTTAGTCCCACTGGTTTAACGAACTTTAATTCATTTGCCAGTTTTCTATGTAAGCGAATTACCATGATGGCAAAAATGCGAAAAAATGTATTATAAGATTATACAGTGGACAATAATGTCTCTCTTTCGCGGTCCATGTAATGTTATAAATTTGATTGATTACGGAAGATACCATACAACATTTTAATGAAATGAGCACAAGGGAAGTCGAATAAAGGGGTAAGCGGCGTACGTCATGAAAACATAAATAAGAATAAATATAAAATACCAGAATAAAATTATTAGAAAAAAATGACACAAATTTAGAAACACCCAAAAAAAAAGAAGAAAATAGTGGCGAGTTAGCAAAAATGGTTAGTTGTAAAGGTAACATATCTGCCTCATTTTTGGCTTCAAATCCTGCAAGAAAATATGATTCAATGGTACGTCATCTTTTAAACTCAATGGCAACATTGCAATCCCCTGTTAATAAAAGGATGAACCTGGCTTAAACCGCGGTCTCTCGGGATTAAAAATTAAGCTTTCAAAGGGCGGCAACGACTGTCAATAGCTGGACCCCTGTGCTCCACTGAGTAATATGTATTACGCCACTGAATACAAAGTTCCATGTATGGAAGGCTCCACTGCGAACAGCCGGTGATAATATACGACACCGACTATCAAGGTTAGCAAAGGGTGCGCTCTCTCTCTCTCTCTCTCTCTCTCTCTCTCTCTCTCTCTCTCTCTCTCTCTCTCTCTCTCTCTCTCTCTCTCAGGTGATCATCTTGTAAGGGAGAATGATTCCTCTCTCTCTCTCTCTCTCTCTCTCTCTCTCTCTCTCTCTCTCTCAGATGAACATATTGTAAGAATGAATGATTCTCTCTCTCTCTCTCTCTCTCTCTCTCTCTCTCTCTCTCTCTCTCTCTCTCTCTCTCTCTCTCTCTCTCTCTCTCCGGTGAACATATTGTAAGGGAGAATGATATTCTCTCTCTCTCTCTCAGATGAACATATTGTAAGGGAGAATGATTCTCTCTCTCTCTCTCAGATGAACATATTGTAAGGGAGAATGATTCTCTCTCTCTCGCTCTCTCTCTCTCTCAGATGAACATATTGTAAGAATGAATGATTCTCTCTCTCTCTCTCTCTCTCTCTCTCCGGTGAACATCTTGTAAGGGAGAATGATTTCTGTCTCTCTGTCTCTCTCTCTCTCTCTCTCAGATGAACATATTGTAAGGAAGAATGATTCTCTCTCTCTCTCTCTCTCTCTCTCTCTCTCTCTCTCTCTCTCTCTCTCTCTCTCTCTCTCTCTCTCTCCGGAGAACATACTGTAAGGGAGAATTATTTGAATATGTATTCGATAATTTTTTTTTTCTCCTTTGTGAATTACATAGCTGCTATTTCATGACTGTAACTCCCCTTTAGTACCAAATTTCTGTTCATGTAACTTTTTGAGATTTTGCCAAAGATATAAGCAGGGTAGCTCCCAGTAAAGTGTAAAAGAGAAAACACTTGTAGGTTTTATATTTTACGTTTCTCGATTAAATAGTTTATATACTATCAAATTAAGTCTTTCAGATTTGTATCATGAGTCAGTACCGCTCAAGAAGCATAATGAAAAGAATAGGGACTGTTTGATTGACACTAAAAAATGGCATGAAACAAAAAGTCGCTAGATATTTCAACAGGAGTGTAAGATATAAATGTCTTCAGTAAGAGTACAAGGAACTCACGTGGAATAATAAAAAGTAAGTGATCATTATCTGCACTTGTTCATGCGGAAAGTTAAAGACATAAACAAAAAAGTTAAAGGCGAATAGCGGAACCGAGAGCCTGGAGAATGAGTATCCAGGCAGACGATCAGAAAGGGAGAGCAATAACTATTCAGAAAACTGAATTTTAAAATGGTTTAGGACAACTCTTCAAGCTGCTTGTTGAGAGTATAAAAGAATATAAACTAGGTTGAGCAAGGAAAGATGTTAGAAATTTAGTAAAAGATGTGGAGAAGTGTGGAAGAAGTGACTAAAAAGATAGCCGAGTGTGTTTTGAGAAGGTTTGGTCTTGTGGAAAGAAAAACGGATGACAGGATAATGGAAAGATATTACCATTTGGGAATAAAAGGGCTGAATTGACAGGGTGGAAAGAAGCATCATTATCCCGGAAGGAACAGACTACGATGCTGTAGAAATTTTAGGCGTCAATGGATAAACTATTTATTCAGGACCTGTTTCAATTCCGGAGCCACTTGCTTTCAGGTGAAAGGGCCTGCCGTCGAAAAATGAACCACCCCACTCACTCACACACACACATATGTATATGTATATGTATATATATACACAAATATATATAAATATATATATATATTATAGATATATATATAAATATATAGATATAAATATAATATATATATATATATATATATATATATATATATATATATATATATATATATATATATATATATATATATATATATATATATATATGTCCAAACAGCAGTGGCCACAGCCGGGTATAAATCAATGAGGAGGAGGGAATAAAGACTAGGTATAAAGCGTCAATTTATTCCCGACGTTTCGTAATGTCTTCATTGCGTTTTCGAGGACTGTACAAAGTATAAATTTAAATGAAAAAAATTAAGGTTGCATAACGATTACAAATTTAAAAAAATTAGAAGGAACAATTAAAAACGACAACTTAAAAAACAAAACAAAGAGAGAGAGAGAGAGAGAGAGAGAGAGAGAGAGAGAGAGAGAGAGAGAGAGAGAGAGAGAGGCCTATCTATGTAGATGCGAGTACTTAAGCATTTTATGTGGATATTTTCATTTACTCTGATACTATTGCAAAGCAATTCGCTTACATTTCAGAACGAAGACAAATAGGAAAACCACAGTGAAGAATGATATACGTGTCTGATTTAACCAAGACAAGAAATATGCTGATTTTGAGATTCTGAGAGGATTTTTGTCCGTTACATTCTCAACAAATTAGAAAGTACTATTTGCACGTAAACCTGGTATATTATCATTATATATGTGTGTGTGTGTATTTTTTTTTTAGCTTGGAGGATCCACAGAAGCTCGGGGCACGTAAATAATCCCAGGAACTCAAAACAGGATCATTAGCACGATTCCGTAAAATGGGTCATTAGTGAGTAAAACCGTCAAAAACAGCTGTTTTTAAGCATATCGAAACTGTTTTCCACTTGCTCATTACTGCGCACTTTGATACATCATCTTGAATCATAATAACAGTCATTATCTTTTATAATAAAAAGTTATTTCTTTTGAAAAGTAATTAATACTTGAAAATCATTATGGCCGGATACCAATTTCCATCTCATGAAATCTAATATACGATTAGTTGATATTCTCTAGCGTTCGAGTCGTTGTATACTGAACGAAAATATATTCATGAATCTTTAATACTCAAATTTGTAAACTCATAAAGATTTCATTTGTCAGAATAGCTTTAATTCTGTACCTATTGTTTATCAGCAGATTTATTCATATATAGAGAGAAAACCCTGCGAATTTTGTTCAATAGGTTGACTAACTGAAGTTTGAATATTAAAAAAAACAGTATATATGTATACACGTACTTACATTCATACATACATACACACATACAGTATATATATATATATATATATATATATATATATATATATATATATATATATATATATATATATATATATATATATATATATATATATATATATATATATATATATATATATATATATAATATATCATTACAGTGGATCACAGGATACTACAGAATAGAATTCCCATCTGAAACTCTTCCTAATTTCAGAAAGTAATTTCCGCAACATACCTACGTATAGAGCGATGATGATATGAGAATGCACAGATACATGCGTTTTTATGCAATCCCAATTCGTTCCCATATTGCATGTATATTCTCTCTCTCTCTCTCTCTCTCTCTCTCTCTCTCTCTCTCTCTCTCTCTCTCTCTCTCTCTGTGTTTCCTAGCTATTCGACACAACATAAAACTTATTTTTAAATTCTTGAAATATGCAACTACCAGCTACCTCTTAGGTAGATAACGTGCAGGCGATATGGGGCAAGGAAGAGAGTGCACGTATTGATTGCTTTCACCTTTCACTTTGACGGACGAAGAGCGTCCATGCGAGGTGTTTAAACATGTGCGCTTGTGTACGTGTGTATTAAAAAGATCTGCATCTTAAGAACTTTTCACTGACGTTCTCTGTCTGCTTCAAACTCCTTCGTTAAGTCCCAGGAGTCCTTGTGATGATTAAATATTAATTTAAGACCTTGTTCTTTTAATACCACTCGCTAGAGTTTTTCGCTTCTTCTCTCCAGGCTAAATCAGTCACGACAGTTTTGCCTGAATATTTGCTAAATGACTCTTGGTGTACCTCTAAATCAGGTATTTAACAGCATTATTTTATGTTTTTAAGTAGTCTTTTGCTCTCTGTAGAAATACCACTTCAACAAATTGAATGAATATTTATCCTTTTGTATTTTTTTAGTCAAGCAGATTGCTTGGAAATCTTAAGGTTGACGTATGTAGGCTATGTAAATTTGCATTTCAGTATGTTTATCCTACGTGTATCCCAATTCTGTAAGTAAGATTGTCTTGGGCGTGCATGGAATTTTCCCCTTTATTTCCGCAATGCCTTGTCTTCCATCGCTGCTAAAAATAAAAAAAAAATAGAAAAGGGAAATGAAAACATTTATTCGGATGCTTTTAAAGTGATTCCAACATTTTCCTACCTTTCACTTTTAACCTGAAAAGTTTGTGGGGTTTTCTCCAGCAGTTTTTCGAAGAGAAAAATGAGGTCGGTGGTTCAGAACGCGTCCTTTTGAAGAGCAAGGCTTGTGAACTTCTTTCTGTTCAAAATAGAGATTTTATTTTTCTTGTTTTTTTTTTTTTTTTTTAGTTTTCTGTAAAAGAAAACTATTGTAGCGGGGTTTGTCTGTCCGTCGTCACTTTCTTCTGTCCGCACTGTTTCCCCGCCCTCAGGTCCTAAAAACTGCTGACGGTAGAGGGCTGCAAATTGGCATTTTGATCATCCAGCCTCTAATCATCAAACATACCAAATTGCAGCCCTCAAGCATCAGTAGTTTTTGTTTTATTTGAGGTTAAGGTTAGCCATAATCGTGCTCCTGGCAACGATATAGGCCAAGCCACCACAGGGCCGTGGTTAAAGTTTCATGGGCCGCGGCTCATACAGCATTATACCGAGACCACCGAAAGACAGATCTATTTTCGGTGGCGTTGAATATACGCTGTACAGAAAACTCGATTGCGCCGAAGACACTTCGGCGCATTTATTACTTGTTTGTATTTCAGCGCCTTTTGGTCGGTTTCAGAATTTAACAACAGTGATACGGATTTCATTTTTTAGTATGTAGCATAAAGTGGAAATTATGACTCGTGTTCAAAAGAATATTACCATCATATTGAATATTAGATCATAAAACTGTATTTTCCTTGTGGATAATCTCTCAAGCCAGCAAGACCTACTCTCTCTCTCTCTCTCTCTCTCTCTCTCTCTCTCTCTCTCTCTCTCTCTCTCTCTCTCTCTCTCTGCAACTACAGGAGAAAAAAAAAAGTAAAATTTTTGAGTCTTCACCTCGGGCCTAACATGTGGGGGCTACAACCTTACTAAACATTATTTTCTATAGGACGTGAATCAGCTTTGTCAAAAACTCAATCGTTTAACGAGAATCATTATTATAGGTGAAATTACAGATTCCTCGACATTCTAAAAGCAAGGAGCTGTGAGTTTAAATCATGTTTTAAATAGCCGTCTATTATTGTACGGGTCACGCTTGTAAATGAAAAAAAAAAAAACTATTTATATTTATGACCCTGTGCAAGTGAATAGTACCTTTAAAGTGTTCCGATTTATTCCTTATTACCAAAATGGTCGTACTGTCCTTAACAATAGCTCTAACAGCACACTATCCAACTGTTCCTTATGCTTTATTTCCACCAGGCAAAACCACATTACATTTAAGGATTTTATGACTGCAATTTAATTTCCAGGATTACATGAAACAAATCGCCTATGTTTTCTATATGAACACTGTCTTCATAAAAAATGGTGACAATTGGAGAATAATATTGACCTGCTGATTGACTGTACAACAAGGAAAGTATCAGTAGCACAATTAAGCTGTGTGAAAACAATGTTGTCATATATACTATTTACTTAGAGCGATATAATAAACAGACTTCTGGTCTTTATGGCGAGAAATTTTATAGTCGTATTTATCGCAACGAAAATATACCGATTTTCCGCCATTTGATAGTGAGAGAGAGAGAGAGAGAGAGAGAGAGAGAGAGAGAGAGAGAGAGAGAGAGAGAGAGAGAGAATAAGCACCTGGGTTTCTTTCCTCCTTTGAAAGAAAATATTTCACCTGGCCGAAAGATAATAAGAGCCTTCAAAGACAACACATTTCAGGACCTGAGAACCAGCAGGAACCGAACCCTGAAGGATTAAAAGGCTTAACAGTGAGTTTTTTTAGGACTGCAAAGCCCTCTCGTTTATATTTCAAGAACACTGTAATGTTTCGTTTACGGTCTGAAATTGTACATTATCTAGAAATTTATTTCTTGCTGGCTTATATAGATATATATGTATATGTATATGTATATATACATAATATATAGGCCTATATGTATATATATGGATATGTGTATATATATGTATATATAAACACTTTTGTTGACAATATAGGCTACACTTTTGTTGCCAGCATATACTTTTTATTTCTTGCTGGCCTATATACATACATACTATATACATATATATATATATATATATATATATATATATATATATATATATATATATATATATATATATATATATATATATATATATATATATATATAGCCTACATACATATATATACTATATATATATATATATATATATATATATATATATATATATATATATATATATATATATATATGTATATATACTATACATATATATGTATATACGCATATATATTTTTTTGTTGACAGTATACACTTTTGACGACTGCATGCACTTTTCCTGACAGTATACACTTTTGCTGATAGTATACACTTTTGTTGACAGTATGCACTTTTGTTGACAGTATACACTTTTGTTGATAGTATACACTTTTGATGCCAGTATACACTTTTGTTGACAGTATGCACTTTTGTTGACAGTATACACTTTTGTTGACAGTATGCACTTTTGTTGACAGTATGCACTTTTGTTGACAGTATACACTTTTGTTGACAGTATACACTTTGTTGACAGTATGCACTTTTGTTGACAGTATGCACTTTTGTTGACAGTATACACTTTTGTTGACAGTATGCACTTTTGTTGACAGTATACACTTTTTTGTTGACAGTATGCACTTTTGTTGACAGTATACACTTTTGTTGACAGTATGCACTTTTGATGCCAGTATGCACTTTTGTTGACAGTATGCACTTTTGTTGACAGTATACACTTTTGTTGATAGTATACACTTTTGTTGACAGTATGCACTTTTGTTGACAGTATACACTTTTGTTGATAGCATACACTTTTGTTGACAGTATGCACTTTTGTTGACAGTATACACTTTTGTTGACAGTATGCACTTTTGTTGACAGTATGCACTTTTGTTGAAAGTATACACTTTTGTTGACAGTATGCACTTTTGTTGACAGTATGCACTTTTGTTGACAGTATACACTTTGTTGATGCCAGTATACACTTTTTGATGCCAGTATGCACTTTTGTTGACAGTATACACTTTTGTTGACAGTATACACTTTTGTTGACAGTATGCACTTTTGTTGACAGTATACACTTTTGTTGACAGTATGCACTTTTGTTGACAGTATACACTTTTGTTGATAGCATACACTTTTGATGCCAGTATGCACTTTTGTTGACAGTATACACTTTTGTTGACAGTATGCACTTTTGTTGACAGTATACACTTTTGTTGATAGCATACACTTTTGATGCCAGTATACACTTTTGATGCCAGTATGCACTTTTGTTGACAGTATGCACTTTTGTTGACAGTATGCACTTTTGTTGACAGTATACACTTTTGTTGACAGTATACACTTTTGATGCCAGTATGCACTTTTGTTGACAGTATGCACTTTTGTTGACAGTATACACTTTTGTTGACAGTATACACTTTTGTTGATAGTATACACTTTTGTTGACAGTATGCACTTTTGTTGACAGTATACAGTTTTGTTGACAGTATGCACTTTTGTTGACAGTATACACTTTTGTTAATAGCATACACTTTTGATGCCAGTATACACTTTTGTTGACAGTATGTTTTGTTGACAGTATACACTTTTGTTAATAGCATACACTTTTGATGCCAGTATACACTTTTGTTGACAGTATGCACTTTTGCTGACAGTATACACTTTTGTTGACAGTATGCACTTTTGTTGACAGTATACACTTTTGTTGACAGTATGCACTTTTGTTGACAGTATGCACTTTTGTTGACAGTATGCACTTTTGTTGACAGTATACACTTTTGTTGACAGTATGCACTTTTGTTGACAGTATACACTTTTGTTGACAGTATGCACTTTTGTTGACAGTATGCACTTTTGTTGAAAGTATACACTTTTGTTGACAGTATGCACTTTTGTTGACAGTATGCACTTTTGATGACAGTATACACTTTTGTTGACAGTATGCACTTTTGTTGACAGTATACACTTTTGTTGACAGTATGCACTTTTGTTGACAGTATGCACTTTTGCTGACAGTATGCACTTTTGCTGACAGTATACACTTTTGTTGACAGTATGCACTTTTGTTGACAGTATACACTTTTGTTGACAGTATGCACTTTTGTTGACAGTATACACTTTTGTTGACAGTATGCACTTTTGTTGACAGTATACACTTTTGTTGACAGTATGCACTTTTGTTGACAGTATGCACTTTTGCTGACAGTATGCACTTTTGTTGACAGTATACACTTTTGTTGACAGTATGCACTTTTGTTGACAGTATACACTTTTCCTGACAGCATACTCTTTTTGCTGACAGTAGGCTATATACTTTTGTTGACAGTATAAACTTTGTAGACACTATATACTTTTGATGAGAGTATACACTTTTGTTGACACTATACAATTAAGCAACCAATCAAACAGACACACTAACAAACAGCCGTGTTCTCAATTTTTATACGTTCAAGAAATCTTTCACATATGAAGAACGAAAAGGAAGGTCAAAACTACCTCATTAAAAGGAGACTTCTCTCTCTGTGTGTCATTCTCACGTCAATTTTGCTTCTAGCTTTCGATATCACGTTACGCTTCCCTCTCGCAAATTATACTGAGAATCGACTTTTACTGAAGGAATTCTGCGGGTGAGGTATAAGAATGTAACGTTACTTAACCTTGAAAAGCATGTTTGTGTGTATGTATATATTGTTATATATATATATATATATATATATATATATATATATATATATATATATATATATATATATATATATATATATATATATATATATATATATATATATATATATATTTATATATATATATATATATTTATATATATATATATATATATATATATATATATTATATATATATATATGTATATATATATATATATATATATATATTGTATATATATATACATATATATATATATATAAATATATATATATATATATATATATATATATATATATATATATATATATATATATATATATATATATATATATATATATAGCATTATATGCACATTTACTTCATACTGGTGCTGCTGTTCAGCGAATCTGGTTGCTCTAGGGCTAGGCAGATAAAGGGGACCAGGGGTAAATTGTGTGTGAAAAATCTCTGTTGAAATACAACTCATGAAAACGTGACAAACAAAAGACCATCCGTCGATGGTCCAAGCCGTAACTGCTACTAACGGGAAACAGAATCCTCCCACCAGGAACCACTCTAAAGTTTAGTTTACCTACTACTTACTGAGTGAAATCACTGGAAGTTACATGACTGATTTATATGGCTTGTTCTAATTCGAAGTGCATGGCAATTTGAACTATTTTAAACTACCTGTCTTATGCATTGCTCATTCTTTATTTTACTTATCCAAAAGAAGACAAAAATTTTGGAAATACTATCGCCTACTCCATTAAGGAAAACATTTCACCCGCCTGTTCTGTGTTGTGTGATTTTCAGTCATGTGGACCAACATAATTATCCCAATCACTTTTCTTTATGCAAATGAATCGGTGCACAATCAGAACAATTATTACATTAATGTCAAACTAAATGACATTGCCAAACAACATCGACGAGCAACGCCGGGGATGTCCGCAATCAATTTTCAGTTGATTGTTTGTGCATAAATCAATGGTCAAATCACACACACACACACTCTCACTCTCTCTCTCTCTCTCTCTCTCTCTCTCTCTCTCTCTTCTGAGTGAGCTCATGGCCGCGGAATATTCGATGCCACGAGGCTTGAAATTAAGTATTATTAATAATAATAATAATAATAATAATAATAATAATAATAATAATAATAAAATAATAATAATAATAAAAGTGAATTCATATATACAGTATATATATATATATATATATATATATATATATATATATATATATATATATATATATATATATATATATATATATGTATGTATGTATGTATGTGTATATACATACTGTATACACACACACACACACATATATATATATATATATATATATATATATATATATATATATATATATATAATATATACAATATACATATACGAATCAATATAGGGGTGGGTAAATTAAGTAAAAAAAAAAAGTTGAAAATAGACATTTGGCAACCATTTCTTAAGAGTAGCAAAACGCTGCTGGTTCTTTGAATCACTAATCATAAGGTGAATAAATAATAAGCCGTGTTTACCATAATCCTAACGTCAAATTAATCTAACTATGACACTGCTTACAATAAGAAATGGTTTTACACGAAAACTAAGTTTATAAAAGGGAAGTTTTTCAAGAGAGACGACACTGTTGCCATAACTTGGGGTAGGGGGTATGTAAGGCAGACGACATTTTGCAGTATCGCCAAAACATTAAAAATAACCAATTGAAGATACATCATTTATGCTTATTTGAAAAATTTATTCAGTGTTCGTTGTTAATGGTGAAATAGTTCTTTTCTTGAAGCAATTTCAGAGTTGTTTGTAAACACCAGTTACCATGGTAACAAATATTAGACAACCAATTAGAAAAAAAGTATACCTTAGTTAAATCAGACCCCTGAGCTGATTAACAGCTCTCCTAGGGCTGGCCCGAAGGATTAGATTTATTTTACGTGGCTAAGAACCAACCGGCTACCTAGCAACGGGGCCTACAGCTTATTGTGGAATCCGAACCACACTATGACGAGAAATGAATTTCTATCACCAGAAATAAATTCCTCTGATTCTTCACTGGCCGGTCGGAGAGTCGAACGCTGGGCCATCAGCGTGCTAGACGAGAGCTCTACCCACCCATCCAATAAAGAACTACAACCAATTAGAGTTAGGATAATATGCATAGTGGTAATTGTTTTCTATTGCTCCGTGTAATTTTATATTTAATGCTACGTTAATGAATTTATGGCATCGTAAAGCCAATGAGTTGTTATTTATTATGTTATGTAAAAAAATCTCTAAAACTAAAATAAAGCATCTGTATCACGATTGAAGTCAGCCGTATCGGAAAAATTTTTTACCACTTTTTTTCTTAATTCACCAAACATCACTAAACAGAGATATCTATTTTTTTTTAATTCAGCGGAAACATAAAATGAATTGCCTTTCTCTTGATGTATAACTAATTAATCTTTGTGTTTGGTACGATATGACGAAAGGCAACGAAACAGATGGAAAATATATATACGTACAAGTTGTAGGTTATCGGTAAGCGACACCTCTTTCTTGCTATTTTTGTAAAAAAATCACCAAAAATAGGTAAACTGAGATATCTAATTTTCATTTACGCAGTGAGAAAAGAATAAAATTTGCGTTTCATATGATGTACATACTTTATTACTATTACTCTTAATAAACCCCGTAATAAAAGTTAAACTCACGTGAGCAGCTAGGAAGAACTTACGAATAAAGGGAAATTTCACAAGTCACTTGCAATTGAAAATTTGACAAAAATAGGTAAACTGAGATCTCTCATTTTTATTTACACACAGACAAAAATCAATAATCTTCGTTCTCAATGATATGTAACTCATTACTATATGTGTTAGGTATGACACAATTCCCCCCCCTCCCCTACTAAAAAAAAAAAATAAACTCGCGACAGCAACTAGGGAAAACTTTGGACAAGTTACTTGAATTTAAAAATTTGCCGAAAATACGTAAACTGTGATATCTAATGTTTTTTTTTTTGTTTGCACACATATAAATTACAATAACATTAGTTTCAGATGATATAATTCGTTACTAAACGTGTTAAGTATGACATTGTCCCCATGCCACCCAAATAAAAGTCAACAAACTTATTCCCTTGAGCAGCCACGGAGAACTTAAGCGTATTGTAAAATGTCATAAGTCACATTAAAAAAATATTGCTTATAATTGGTAATATGTTTGAAAATGCAAAGGCATGATAAATTGTGTCCATAGTCATAAAACCTTTTTCTCTGAAAAACATATTGCACATAAAAGCACAAGGAAATAATAAAAGTATACATAAATCACATAAATACCATAAAATAACGCACTGTATAAAAATATATAAAAATACATAAACATACATATATGAAATGTAATCTGGTGTACTCACCAACAGTCCTGGTCTTCATACCTTGCTAATGCCTCCTCCTCTATTTCGAAGACCTTGCAGTTCACGTTGTATGATTAGGAGGAGGAGGAGGAGGAGGAGGAGGAGGAGGAGGAGGAGGAGGAGGAGGCATTCCTGACGCTCCTACTACTGTTTCACCCAGGACCTCGGGCTAGGAGGTGCCGTGGTGGTGGAAGGGTGCCAGTAAGTAGTTTCGCTTCGTATGGCTGGCAGTGGCCCTGGCTCTCTTCTTCTGCTTCTTGAAGTCTGGCAGTGGCCCTGGCTCTCTTCTTCTGCTTCTTGAAGTCTGGCAGTGGCCCTGGCTCTCTTCTTCTGCTTCTTGAAGTCTGGCAGTGGCCCTGGCTCTCTTCTTCTGCTTCTTGAAGTCTGGCAGTGACCCTGGCTCTCTTCTTCTGCTTCTTGAAGTCTGGCAGTGGCCCTGGCTCTCTTCTTCTGCTTCTTGAAGTCTGGCAGTGGATCTGGCCCTCTTCTTTTGCTTCTTGAAGTCTGGCAGTGGCTCTGACCCTCTTCCTCTGCTTCTTGAAGTCTGGCAGTGGCTCTGACCCTCTTCTTTTGCTTCTTGAAGTCTGACAGTGGCTCTGACCCTCTTCTTTTGCTTCTTGAAGTCTGGCACCGGCTCTTGCCCTCTTCCTCTGCTTCTTGTAGTCTGGCAGTGGCTCTGGCCCTCTTCCTCAGCTTCTTGAAGTCTGGCAGTGGCTCTGGCCCTCTTCTTCTGCTTCTTGAAGTCTGGCAGTGGATCTGGCCCTCTTCTTCTGCTTCTTGAAGTCTGGCAGTGGCTCTGGCCCTCTTCCCCTGCTTCTTGAAGTCTGACTGTGGCTCTGGCCCTCTTCCTCTGCCTCTTAAAGTCTGGCAGTGGCTCTGGCCCTCTTCTTCTGCTTCTTGAAGTCTGGCAGTGGCTCTGGCCCTCTTCCTCCGCTTCTTGAAGTCTGACACTGGCTCTGGCCCTCTTCCTCTGCTTCTTGAAGTCTGACAGTGGCTCTGGCCCTCATCCTCTGCTTCTTGAAGTCTGGCACTGGCTCTGGTCCTCTTCTTTTGCTTCTTGAAGTCTGACAGTGGCTCTTTCCCTCACCCTCTGCTTCTTGAAGTCTGGCACTGGCTCTGGTCCTCTTCTTCTGCTTTTTGAAGTCTGACAGTGGCTTTGGCCCTCTTCCTCTGCTTCTTGAAGTCTGGCACTGGCTCTGGCCCTCGTCTTCTGCTTCTTGAAGTCTGACAGTGGCTCTGGCCCTCATTCTCTGCTTCTTGAAGTCTAGCAGTGGCTCTGGCCCCCTTCCTCTGCTTCTTGAAGTCTGACACTGGCTCTGGTCCTCTTCTTCTGCTTTTTGAAGTCTGACAGTGGCTTTGGCCCTCTTCTTCTGCTTCTTGAAGTCTGGCACTGGCTCTGGCCCTCGTCTTCTGCTTCTTGAAGTCTGACAGTGGCTCTGGCCCTCATTCTCTGCTTCTTGAAGTCTGGCAGTGGCTCTGGCCCCTTCCTCTGCTTCTGAAGTCTGACAGTGGCTCTGGCCCTCTTCCTCTGCTTCTTGAAGTCTGGCACTGGCTCTGGCCCTCTTCTTCTGCTTCTTGAAGTCTGACGGTGGCTCTGGCTCTCTTCCTCTGCTTCTTGAAGTCTGGCAGTGGCTCTGGCCATCTTTCTCTGCTTCTTGAAGTCTGGCACTGGCCCTCTTCCCCTGCTTCTTGAAGTCTGGCACTAGCTCTGGCCCTCGTCTTCTGCTTCTTGAAGTCTGGCAGCGGCTCTGGCCATCTTTCTCTGCTTCTTGAAGTCTGGCACTGGCCCTCTTCCCCTGCTTCTTGAAGTCTGGCACTGGCTCTGGCCCTCGTCTTCTGCTTCTTGAAGTCTGGTAGTGGCTCTGGCTCTGCTTCTTGAAGTCTGGCAGTGGCTCTGGCCACCCTCTTCTGCTTCTTGAAGTCTGGCAGTGGTTCTGGCCATCTTTCTCTGCTTCCTAAAGTCTGGCAGTGGTTCTGGCCCCTCTTCCTGTGCTTCTTGAGGTCTGGCACTGGCCCTCGTCTTCTGCTTCTTGAAGTCTGGCAGTGGCTCTGGCCACCCTCTTCTGCTTCTTGAAGTCTGGCAGTGGTTTTGGCCATCTTTTTCTGCTTCCTAAAGTCTGGCAGTTGTTCTGGCCCCTCTTCCTGTGCTTCTTGAGGTCTGGCACTGGCTCTGGCCCTCGTCTTCTGCTTCTTGAAGTCTAGCAGTGGCTCTGGTCATCTTCTTCTACTTCTTGAATTCTGGCAGTGGCTCTGGCCATCTTTCTCTGCTTCTTGAAGTCTGGCAGTGGCTTTGGCCTTCTTCCTCTGCTTCTTGAAGACTGGCAGTGGCTCTGGCCCACTTCCTCTGCTTCTTGAAGTCTGGCAGTGGCTCTGGCACGTGCACAATGCCACCAGGAGAAAGACGAGATATGGGGTCAACGATGCTTGACTTCTCTTTTGTAGTCTTATCTCCAGGTACCGCAGGCATAGCAACAGAACCATCTTCAGAAGTGCTAGTGGCAGGAGAGGCATCAGTTGATGTACCAGGGGCACCATAAGCAGGTACAGGGGCAGCAGGATTGTTTGGAGCAGTTGCAGAAGAATACACATCAGTGGGAATGGCAAGATCACCAGCAGTAGGCCATTCCTCTGGATTAGATTCCATCAAACTGGTATATGCTAGTTCATGGAGCTGTAAGAGGTTCAGTTTAATTTAGTCTGTGGTAAACTTGCGATACACAATGTATGCATTTTGCAATGCAATTGCAGCAAGTACATTAGCATTTTCTTTGACCACTTCACCGTCTTCCATTTGAAGCGGTAGTATTTGGTCAACTCTCCTCATATACTGTATGTATTCTTTTTCTGAACATACTCCTCTGTGTCCGTGTCACGCAAGTTGGTTATTACAGTAACCAGCCTTGTGTCCGTCCAAGACAAAATAAAATATTGCCTTTCCTTTGGAAGTTGATACTGTAGCGGGAAGGTTTTTTTTTTCCGAGTGTGTCGAGTGCCTTTGGTGGCCCTCTCATAAGCCGTAAAGTGCCACTGGTGTGCACCTCGTGTTCATACAGCCCTTCTGTCAGTTTCACGAAATTGTAACAATTATCCATGAACAAGTGATAACCTTTATTCAGATATTGGCCAAGCAACTGAAAAACCACATAACTAAGAAGACGATTTGCACCATGGTACACCATGAAATCAAGCACATGAACGGATTCTGTCTCACAAAAAAATATAAACTTTGATTCCACATTTCACTGGCTACTTAGGTATGTACACTTCCAAAGATAACCTGCCTTTCCACGGAAGGCAGCAGACCTCCAACCAAAGACAGGTTCTTTCCTGGCACATAAAGATGTTGACACAAGTTTTGGATAGATTCAAGCACTGGTTGCACAAGAACAAACCTATTGGTATTATCTTGTGGCATCGCTAGCCGATTCACTGCATGAAAATAGAGACTTGCACAAATTTTGTGTATGACATCACTGGTTGCCACGCTCCTTGACAGCATTATGTTTGGACCAATACATCCGTTCTTGTGGCAACGTAAGCGCGCTCTTTTGCTTGAGTGCATCCCTGCAATGAATGGGATCATGATGGGTTTCTTCCATCAAGTAACATAATAATTCTCGGGTGACAAGTAGCTCGAGGTAACCTAAGGCACTCGTTAGCACTGCTTTCGGCTGCGAAACATCTGTCAATTCAGGTTCTTAGCCACGTAAAAATAAGTCTAATCCTCCGGGCCAGCCCTACGAGAGCTGTTAACCAGCTCAGTGGTCTGGTTAAACTAAGATATACTTAACGTTTATGTAATGCAGGGTTGGGGGGCGGGTGTCAGGACCCGCGTAGACCATCCTGCATCTTCATTAGAAGCAACAGGAGTGCAAGGAGTTGCGTGAGAGGCACCTGGCTGAGCAGCGAGGGAGGCAGCGGATTACCTCTCCCTCTCCCTACCTCTTCCCTTCTTCTCGCCTTGCCTTCACGCTTCAATGCTGAAACAAAGGGGGATCTCTTCCTCCTCGATGCTACCAACACTATCAATTTCGTTAGTAAAATCATCACTGCTACTATCACTATCTGTGTCACTTCCACTCTCCATAGACATCATTAGCCTATTTATCTTTCTAGGCGTTAAATTATGCTTTTGGAACTCGGTAAGGTCCGATAAATAGAACTTGCTGTGAGGGATGAAGCCCTCGCATGCTGGTTTCTCCAACTGCTCACTCTCTTTTACTGGGACTTTACCCTTATAAGACAGCGCTCTAACACACTTTCGCGTTTTCAAAACACTCTGTAACACCTTTGCAACAAAACTGTCGAAATGGAGTACGAAATGACGGCACCATAGGCGTTTAAATAGGGAGCACAAATAAGCGATATTCACTCGTCAGGTACCGCGGTCTCACTGTCTACCAGAAGAGGAATTTTCGGCGCATGCGTAGTTCACAAGCTCCATCCACCCCGTGCTGCGAGGACTGAGGAGAAGCAGTATCTCGTGACGTCTATGCAAACTTCTTTGTTATGATGCGCTTTTCTGATTTTTGTATAGATTAATGTATATATATATATATATATATATATATATATATATATATATATATATATATATATATATATATATATATATACGCGTTCAACGGGCACATCAAAGTGGTGCAGCTCGGACGCACATATGCATGGTTCGTGCACGAAATGGTTAATGCGCGCACACACACGCACACACACACACATATATACATATACATATGCATGCAAGTATGTGTATATATATATATATATATATATACATAACCGTTCCACACCCTTAAAGCATTTGACTTTTCAAATTGCAGATAAAGTACCTAGCTGGTATTAGCACGAGCGAAGTCCTACTACAGGAGTTTACTTAGCGGTAGAATTTGACACCCGGATTGGGCAGGTTGACGGTTGAGGGGGTGGAAGTGAGGGGATGGTCTCCATCTTCCAGGTAGGGGCGGTTTCAGCTTTAGGTTCGATGGCTGGGTAGAGGGGCACCTGCTTAAATGAGGCTTGTGGACATCACTTCAAAAGGATGATTAATCGGCAGGTGCTCGTCTAATTCGGGACGTGATATTTCTTTGAATTTTTGTAGGTCTTTGAATTCCTGCACTCTGTATGCATGGGGGCTACTTTCCAACGATTTTTCAGAGCCTTGGGAGTTCTTCCCTCGTTTAGGTACCTTTGTAGGAGGCGTTTGGTCTCTTCTTTGGAGGCATTGCATAGGCCGAGGAGCACCCAAGGTTGTTATGACTTCCAGTCGGGCCCTCCAATCGCATGTGGATATTTTTCCAAAGCTACAGTTTCCCTGAGGATGTCGTGCAATTAGAACTTCAAAAGTTCAAGCGAAGATGCAGTGCATTACTACCCTAATACCATTCTCCTTGCATTTGAATACATTTTTATCTATTTATTAAAGTAATTTTTCCTTTTTAATAAGTGTGATCTCTTCTCTCGGTATTTCCCTTCACCTCCTCTTACTTCTCCCTAACGAACACCATCTTCTTTGGAAGCTTGAATCTCAAGTCAGTGGCCCCTGTGGGATTGTTCCATATGAATAGGGTTCATCTCCTGAATAATAACGATAACGCTGCGAGAAACGATATACGGTCTTCTAAGATGCGGCTTGTGTGTCTAGGAACAGTTCTAGCTTTCTCAAATCGACCCTCCTCAGCACAAAAATGGTTAGCACTGCCCGACGTGTTGCCATGATGGACGGTCACAGTGCGCTCTTCCACCTTCTCGCTCTCACGCTTCCATTGGCAAGGCAAGGATCTTTGTGCACAGAATCACTGAGGACTTAGTGCTCCAACATGTCCAGCGGCCACAACGAACCAACGGGATATATAGTCTCTGCAGTATTTCCCTCTCTGTGACCTTTCCAGATGCTCATGCTCTCTCTCTCTCTCTCTCTCTCTCTCTCTCTCTCTCTCTCTCTCTCTCTCTCTCTCTCAATCAATCAATCAATCATAAGTTTTTACAATTGGTGATGCAAGAGAAAACACTACTAAGCCCATAAAAAACAAATATTTTTTTCCATAAATTAAACTTGTTGAATATTTGCTGATAAATGTACATGGTAGATCTCTCTCTCTCTCTCTCTCTCTCTCTATATATATATATATATATATATATATATATATATATATATATATATATATATATATATATATATATCTATATATATATATATGTATATATATATATATATATATATATATATATATCTATATATATATATGTATATATATATATATATATATATATATATATATATATATATATATATATATATATATATATAAACTTAGCCAAGAGCCAGGCTCTTGGACCTATGAAATCATTGAGCGCTGAAAGGGAAATTGATAGTAAAGGATCTTAACAAGAGGAAAACCTCGCAGTTGCACTGTGTAACAATTGTTAGAAGAGACATAGAAAAATGGCAGAAATAATTTCAGTGTGTGAAATGGAATGTAAAACTTGATTTTATATGAAAAAATACTCTGCATTTACTTATGACTTTTTACTTGTTTTTCACTGCTCAGGATGAGCTTGAGCTGAAATAAAAACTTTTGGCTGCAATGGTCTGGGAAGAACTTAGCAGGCAAATATCTTAAAAGATTTCTGTACAAAATCTAGATTTTAAAATAATCATCCTCTCGTCTAATTGAATAGTAAAAATCGGTCGTATGAAAAACTGGTAGTGGTGTTTATCTGAAGTAATAAGTGCTTTTGATGATTCTCTTTGCATTCGTCATGCAACACTGTCACTCAAGAAGCTGCCAGAGAACTACTCTTTGTATTTCATTTACTTTCTGGAACACTGGCTTTTATTTTTTCAAACAGTTCTTGCAAGTATATCCAAAATGAAAGTTCTTTTCGAACTGCCCGTTTATAATTTGCCATTCTTATTTACACTTTCAGAATCACTACTGTTTACTGCATATTGCATCTCCATGTAGTTGCCGTCTTGATGACGTCAGCTGCTTTGTGGAGAGTGAACAGCCGTGAACCGAACCTTGTTTGCATCCTGGAGATCCCAACCCGACTACGTAGTTGTAGCTTCAGGTTGCTTCTATATGTCACTCAAACTTATTACTCAAGCGTTGGCTAATTTTAGATACTCGCCGGAAAGTTTCATTTCTGTTTTCGTTTTGATCTGAACCGAAAATCTCGAGCCTCCGTTACAGTGTCGTCTTACACTGTATCTGAAATGGTTACCCAGACAGTGTCACAATCCATTTCGTTTTCTATTAAAAAGGAGATGTACGTTTTCTTTCATTGTCGGAGGTAGACCTCAGGAGTCAATTTAATGACATTTCTTTTGGAAGTGTGGTATGTAACCGGATCATCAAACATAAACCTCTAAATGATACTATTACAAAAGATAAAGAGTAGATTTATATAAATATGATAATGATTAGAACTGCGATTACATTGCATCCAGCAGGAGATATTATAAGGATAAATTACGTTATAAAATGGTTTCCAATAAGGCAATAATTGTATGTTTTCATTTATTAATTCAAGAAACACCTCAATTTATATAAAAAAAATATCGTATAATAATTCATGTTCTAAGTGATGAAAGACCCAACTTCTGTTAAGTAATACAGGTATGGTCAGTTTAAGCATTAATTACTAAACTTTCATTTAGGATACATTACCTTGTAACTTACGTCAAACATATTTTTTTGTGATAAGCGTTAGGTTATGATGTTTATTTATATAAAGACTGGTATTTAAAACCATTGTCAAGGAAAATTCCCAGCCCAATGAAATAATAAAATATATACAGAAATGCAATTCTTAACTTCTGTATGTCCTGTAGTATAACATATATAGTATAATGATGATGTACAGACTTCATTTTCACCAAGAAACAGTGTAGTCAAGACACTGGAATTGTGTCATACTAAAGACTATAATTTATGACAATTTTTACCAAGGGAAGATTGTGCAGATATGATAAATTTTTATATATGTATTAGATGCATAATTTTTTAAAAATACAAATGCTATTTCTTATTGTTAAGGGGACAAGATTTAGGTTACCTATATGGTAACTCAACAGCTCATAATTCTGGCAACCCATTTCACTCCAGTCACTCGATGGGCCGGAGTTCAATTCCCCGGCCGGCTGATGAAGAGTTAAAGGAATTTATTTCTGGTGAGAGAAATTCATTTCTCGCTATAATGTAGTTCGGATTCCACAATAAGCTGTAGGTCCCGTTGCTAAGTAACCAATTGGTTCTTAGCCACGTAAAATAAGTCTAATCCTTCGGAGCCCCTAGCTGTTAATCAGCTTAGTGGTCTGGTAAAACTAAGGTATACTTAACTTTTTTCATTTCACTCCATAACAAGTCACACTCCTGGTCTGGCATACCACCCAGCAAGGAGGCTGAATGAAATCACGCCATACATATCGAGTAAATACAAACTCGTTTACTCTGCCGAATTTCTGAAGGACTTTAAGGATTCCTCCAATAACGACAACACCCCTCATTTTAACGTCAGGAAACACGTCCTTGGATCCTCCATGGGGACCTGTGCGGCACTAGCGGATCCAGGGTGGGGGTGGGGGGTCGCACCTGGGCACGTGGCCCCCCAGAAAAAATAATGACAAAATAATAAAATTGAAGATTTAGATAATAATAACATAACTGAGAAATATAAAAATGGGAAAAAAATAAAAATCCATTTTAGAAAAAAAAATATATATAAAATATATATATATATATATATATATATATATGTGTGTGTGTGTGTGTGTGTGTGTGTGTGTATATATATATATATATATATATATATATATATATATATATATATATATATATATATATATATATGAAAAATTGGTGCCTCCCATGAAATTCTTCTGGATCCGCTAATGCTGTACGGATCAGGCCCAATTCATCGCCCACAAAGGTCACATGTACACCCGAAATAGAAAGCTTTCTAGTGGGATTCCCTTCCGGGTTGTCCAGTTTGCAAATTTTTATATGGGTATCGTAGAAGAAGGTGTTTTATTTTCCAGGATACCTGCCCCTTCCACCTACCGCAGGTACACTGATAATACCTTTGCCAAGTATGGTGGTGAGAATGAGATTGACAGGCTGAGACAACCGCTTGATTCAGGAATGGAGTGTCCTTCGCTGACCATGAGAAAACAACTCAGATGGAAACCTCCCTTCCTCAGCGTTCTCGTTTCTCAAAATAGCGCGCATTTGGAAGCTGAAGTTTACGCTGGGTGAACTAATTCAGGCCTGAAGCCTTACCGGACGCAGTCAGTGCCTTGAAAGAGCTAAGCCGCTTTGGTTTGTGAAGCCGTTTTACTCTGCTCTTCATGGCCCTCCACACACAGGGGACTCGACATGGCCGCCAAGCTTTCAGTTAGTAACGGTCATTGTAAACCGTCAAGTAGATAAGGAAATGACAAAGATCGTCTAGGAATGATACTCTTAACCACCAACACGCCACGATAGAACACCTGTCAAACTGTACTACGGTGGATATTATGAGCTCTGCGTATCGGGAGAATGAACATGCTCGAAAGGAAATCATCGCGTTGTGCGCCAAAACCACTTATAACTGATTAGAAGAATAAAGAACAACACTGACCAAGACCTCTTAACCAGCTGCCCAGCGGAGCAAGACCTGCGGACTACCCTCAAGTAACCCAGTACAGTAGTCAGGCGGTTACCGGCATGACGGCAAAGGACCATCGACCTTCGTAAACAGTTGCCTAGTTTACGCGGGACAGACGCCAGCCAGTCATCGACGAGCCTCAGAGAACAGTCTTCATAGCCCTAAAACTACTTTCGTTTTCCTTCATAGATCCCTTACTACTCTTAAGGTGGAAGTAGCGAGTAAGTGAAACGTGGCAATGACAACTCCGTAGAGTTTTTAATTTCAGCCTTTTCTCGTATGGTCATTTTTCCCTCTTATTAGGTATTTACGTTTTGCTAGTGCTCGCTTCTTTAATTCTCCGACTGACAGGTGCCCTGTGGTTCAAAAAGCTATCATCCTTGCCTGTTAAGATTTTCATTTCCTTCATGGTCATCGTTTTCATTACCATGCTGTGGCAAACTTATGAGAAATGTCAACTGTCATATTTTAAATTTTCGCGTAAATGTATATTCATATTAATAAAATAAAATGAAATGAATATAAGGCAATTATTACATGGCCTTTCCACCCAGAAAATAAATTACTAGAGAAATAGAGAAATTTGAGTATAAATTAAACTCCACCTTTATCTTATAAAGATTTATAAGAAAATTTTTGTATTTATTACTTCTTTTGTCATTTTCCTTTTTCGTCAATTCTAATTTTGTATACAGTGATTTTTTTTTATTTTCTATTATATTTTCAGATCCTATGTAGTGCTTTAGTACTGTGTAATGAGCGCATAAAGAGTACAAATTATAAAAAAATAAAATATCACGCTCTTAACATAGGATACAAGAACGCCTAAATTCAAAGGTGAATAGAAATTAAATAATTTCTCATTACAAACCATCAAAAATAGCAGACACTTCAGCACAATTATTTAAAAAAAATGTAAAGGTATTTTTAAATGTAAAAATAAAAAATGATATGTACTCATCAATCATGGTTTTCGAAATCGGAATCCGAGTGGAACTGTTTTGACCGACTCGTACCATAGGACTTCTTGCAAAACATCCCTCCTACCTGAATCCTTGAAAGGAAAATGTTTTCATTCAGTAAAGTTTCGAAATAGAGAAGGAATTGGAATATAAAACTTCGGCCAAAGGCCAAGCGCTCGGACATATGATGGCGTCACCCAACGCTGAAAGGGAAATGGAAAGTAAAAAAGGTTTCGATGATGCAACAGGGGGAAAACTTGCAGTTGCACAATGAAACAATTGTTAGGACAGGGTGGAAAGTAAGATGGATAAAAATATGAACGGAAGTATAGTAAAATGGATGAAAGGGGTAGCTGCAAAGAACCTTAGTCATGCCTACAGTGCACCCCATGAGGTGAACTGACATTGCTACCACTCTACGGGGAAAATGTAAAGGAAAAAACCGTTACTCTCAAAACGAATTTTAGCTGGGCCTAATATTAATCAGGTGTTCATATGATATGGTGACAAGAGAAATGAATGTTCAGTAGATCAACCATGTTATGTAATAAAAATAAAAAACTGTATGTTTATTTTGTGAGGAGGAGAATTGGAAACTAGAAGACATATTAATTCATAAGGAGAAATAAAATGGTAAAACACTGCAGTAAGGTAGCAGCATTGAATATAAAACTGAAAAGTAAATCACCTGGATCGTCAGCAGTTAAAATGAAATCAGAAGCAAGCTTTATGGGAAGACAGAGAGAGGATGTAAAACAACCAAGTAAAAACACGTACCTGAAGAAGGACATATAAATCGTCTCACAGGCTCTAACGACCTGGCTACCCGGAGCCATTATGAAATCAGAATTGCATTATGTGTTATATATTGGGATTAAGTCAGCGATACATCTCTCCTGTCCTGATTATCATTGCTTTAGACTCTTATAAATAAAACCTAATTATTGAGACTCGTAAATAGGAATTATATGAGTCACAGCTCTTGCATGCTAAGATCGTAGTTTCATTGAAAAATAACAGTGTTAAAGATGATTCGACTGGAATATATTTAACTGAACAGAGTTTTCATAATTATATCTTTAGAGCAGAACTGAGAAGGCCCTATATACATATCTCTCCCCTCTAAAAAACCACAAAGGCATAAGTTCACGTCCTGGACAGGAAAGGTGTATACATCATATACAATTCCCTTTGTTTATAAGATATTCCTATGATAAAATACGTCGATA
>NC_089751.1:52260616-52273116 GCF_040412425.1 Macrobrachium rosenbergii
GAAGTACAACTAAAATTTGTAGAAAACAGAACGGCGGACAGGAGGCAATGGGATACTATGTGACAGGCTTCTGTACATTGCAAAAATAGTTACTGGATATTACTTACTGTATCGATGTTAAATCTAGATCTGTAAATTAGCTCCGAAGCTATGATTGGGAGAAGAGACTGTACTCGCATATTGGGATAAAGGGGCTAGGAATGACTAAGAATTATAGAGATACAACATTACCTAGTATGTCGATGAAGGTGTATGGTAGAATTTTCAGGGAAAGAGAGGTATTCTCATCTTTTACTGCGGAAAATTTCAAGTTTTTCAAAAGGCCCAAAATTAGATATCTAAAAGCTAAAAGAAAGAAATTTAGCAAAGTCCTACTTAGGTGAGAGGTGCGGTCACATATTCCCGCTGCCCCGCCCCAAAAAAAATGTAAGAAAAAAAGACATTTCCCGGGTCTAAAGTCAGAAGTTGCAAGAAAAAAAAACCGCTGCAAATCACACAGCCAGTCTATTGGCAACGCCAACTTCTGCTGGGGAGTGGCCATAAGACTGGGAGTGTCGGTAACTTTCTCGAACTTTTTGTCTGAAAAGCAAAGAGCTGATTCAAGAGATATGGAGAACGGATTCTTCGAGATATTGTCGAATAGACTGGTGTTTCCTCCAGCGTTAATGATGACAAAAGAAAGACAAACAATTGTGTAAAATACGTACAGGGTTTTACATACTGTGGTTATTATATATCCACATACACAAACACACACACACACACACACACACACACATATATATATATATATATATATATATATATATATATATATATATACATACAAATATATATATAAGCATATATACCCTAAGCAAGGAAAGATACACGTAAGCATTTATTATAATCATAGTTATAACCATAACCACATATGATCGCCTAAATTGCACTGTGACCTTTATCTCAATTTGCGCTTAACCAGGAAACATCTTTCCATCTACAAAACCTTCGTCTATGTACTGAATCTTCAAGAGAATACTGAATTCAACAACGTATAAGAAATATTTGTGTATGTTCTCGATAACTCAATTATCCACCAGCAATATCTGAGTCGATTCTATTTATCTGTGCTAAGCATTTTAGCATATGAAATTATTCAGTATATTAAACCAATTATAAACCAATCTTATCACAGATTTAAATTGAAGGCGTGTGAAGATTAACGAGTAATCCGTTTTCTTGCAGTCAAATTTATCAACTCTTTTCACTTTATAAAAGATAACATGCCCAGTTGTCATTCCCAAGTGTTTTGTTTTTCTCTTTCAAATTCATCCTAAATTTTTGTTCAAACTGAGATGTCGCTACCAAAAACTACAGATTTACATGGAAGTAAGTTCGGAAGTGTTGTCTGGCGCGCACACACACACGCACACACACACACACACACACACACACATATATATATATATATATATATATATATATATATATATATATATATATATATATATATATGTATGTATATACTGTATAAGTATGTATATATACAGTATATACACATTACTCCCCGACATCACGGTCCTCTCCTTTTTTGAGAATTTGGCACCGTTTTCAACCCGTTGTCCATCATTCTCTCCGCAAGACCACACCTTCTCGAAACTGCCTTCCAGCACCTGGCCAGTTGTTTCATTTTACTAAAAATGTTGGAAAAAATATCATAAAATGCATTTTCATAAAAGAAAGATTTTGTTAGAATATGAACATCAGCCAAGGAATGTATGAGATAGCTCAATTTCTTCAAAATAGATATGTAAAATGTATGGATTTTAAGGGGTGTAAGTCAGTCCGGTCTTATTGAATTATCTTATCCTAGCTACCTAACGCACGTACACTGGATTTACTCTTCATTCTGATCCACTCCAGTCACTGGAAAGCCAGTGTTTATGAAATTCGTATACTTTTGTCACATTTATGTATTCAAACAGCTCAGCACAACCGCCCTTTTTCATTCGCTGAATCCAGTATCAAAATACTTAGAAGTGAAATTGAGGGGATTCCTGGATATTTCATACAAGTCAGCGTTCATAACCACCTTAAGTAATATACTTAAAACTGTAATTATTATAAGAAATTTTTATATGTTCATTTGAATATTATTTTAAAAGAAATATAATATCCAATGCGGCTCTATATAAGAACTTTTACCGCTCGACTTTGCTTATCTTTATTCTTCTTTTCGTGGTGCAAACGTTACATCTCATGACTTCCCTGGCGAGTTTCCCCATCTGCTCCATCAATGCGAACGATATTGACTCTCTCATCTCTTCTTCCGAGTCTCCCAAGTGTTCTTTGCTGACCAAAACCAATCTCCCCCCACGCCCATCTCTCTCTCTCTCTCTCTCTCTCTCTCTCTCTCTCTCTCTCTTCGCGGATATGCAGAGCAACTGAAATGAGGAAGTCATTCAGGATCAAACACAGCTTCTTCGTTCCATGTTTATTTGAGACTCACTTCCAATTCCTCAATAATTGTTAACTCCCGAGTGATGCTGCATTTCGAATCTATCTGATAGCTTTCGAGTTTGTATTTTGAGCTATTGGTCAGAAGGTAAACGTAATCGGCATATTTTAAATTAGTTGATGTTTTTTAGTTGAGAAATTGCGTTGTTTACTTGTTGTTCTTGTCTTCCTACCTGGGTTCTGAATGCCCGCCTCTTCTTTAATATCCAGAGAGAGAGACACATAACTGACGCGTATTTGAGTTTTTATTATGACAGTCTTCTAATTATTATACGTGACGCAAAATATTATAAAGTAAAGTTCCTTCGCCGTTATAAAATGAAGGAAAAATCTATATTATTTTAAAATTGCATCGCGTTTTCAAAGTATCAAAAGCATTTGTACATAATATACATCACTTGTCTAAAGTTAATAATTTCAGGATAGTAATGAATGTATGGCAAAATTATGGACAGGCAAAACCATCATCTTGTCTTAGTCTCATACACAAAATGATTAAACTTTGACTTCCATACCGTGCAATTTAGCTAACATCGTGACTATTTAATTATTCTGTCTCGCATTGCATCACAGTGACTTTCTATTTTTGCTTTCACGGTTTCTGGAAATGCAACTGTACTCCTTACCACATCTCAAAAGGCTATAGAGACTGCATGGGTCCAGTAAACTTATTACTTAATTTCTACAACAGTCAGTGCACTATCAGTTCTTGCTGTAGTTCCACTTAGTGCCAGGACATCCAAAATATTAATTTAAAAACACCTTTTGTAAACTTTTATTCCCAAAAAGAGTTCTTAAACCCCAAAACTATATATCCCTTGCTTCCTTAACTTCATTTAAACCCGAACGTTTAGTCTTGAGGACGGGAATATTTTTAGCCAAAATAATATAATGTAATGAATTATGGCACTTGAAGTGCATGGTCCTTGGCTCTAAAATTTCATTGTACACAGGCTGATGTCACTATTATTCTAATTGTATATAATGGAACGTCATTGTTGCTTTTACAATAATTTCAACCTGCCCTTATGACAGCAGGGGTTCATTCTCATAAACCAGCCAGCTTTTAAGGATTTATTTGTGGATGTTAAGCCATCAACGAAAGAAAAGAGAAGTCAGATAGAGGAAAGAAGAAATCTTGGAAAAAGTCCAGGTTATGCAATATGTAACAGAGAAGGACAGAATAGATTCCTAGATGTTAGAACTGTCTCAGAGTGCATCTCTCTCTCTCTCTCTCTCTCTCTCTCTCTCTCTCTCTCTCTCTCTCAACAAAGAACACTGTTCTTACGAGTATGACTTCAATAATATCGTCACCTTAAGCAAATGCCAGGTATTTTTTTTTTCTTGTGATTTCCTTTTTCCCTTCTCTCTCTCTCTCTCTCTCTCTCTCTCTCTCTCTCTCTCTCTCTCTCTCTCTCTCTCTACATAATTATTTTGTAATTAGCTATTTCTCTACCTAAACACAAAAATGCAGTCACAGATTATGAAATATAATATAAACGAAAATTGCTCTCTGTAATTATATTATTTGGTTTGGCAAGTTTGTAACGCTTAGCTAATAATGGCATTATATATTTATATATATATATATATATATATATATATATATATATATATATATATATATATATATATATATATATAAACGAAAAATAAGGGAGCCAAACACACCTCTCTCTCTCTCTCTCTCTCTCTCTCTCTCTCTCTCTCTCTCTCTCTCTCTCTCTCTCTCTCAGCGAGCATGAAATGTGCTGGTGGCGAGAGACCGATTAGGGAACTGATCAGTCGGGCCGCTGCCTTCAGAGGAGACGGTCATCTCAGCGTCTCTCCGCTAATTCAGTTAGTTTCGATTTTCCAGACTTGATTCCCAGTACGACAGGTTCTGGAAGTAGGTGTAATAAACTTAATAAAGACTTTAGTTTTACATACAGTGTGTGTGTGCGTATGTTTTGAAAGTCGTGGCGGAATTTTGAGAATATCAACCATATCTTTGTGAAACTTTTAGTTCGACTTGGCGAGAACTGGGCGATTGTTCTCAGGTGTCTTGGTAATGAAGAGGTAAGTTACTTAATACATCAGTGCAGATATATTCACCATTTTTTTTTATAATTTAGCTTCCAGCGATCATAAATGACTTACTTATTTGAATGGAAATGTGTGGGTAGGTATGTTTTAGTCAGATGGTGGAATCCGCACATCCAAGATATGTATGGAAATGCACACCATATGTGTATTTCCATGTGTAACAGTTATGCGTGTTCATATTTAATTCCAGTATGTATACCCTTATATATATATATATATATATATATATATATATATATATATATATATATATATATATATATGCATATATGTATATATATTTATATATACATTTGTATGTGTATATATGTACATATATATGGTATATATATGTATGTATCTATGTATATAAATATATGTATATGTATATATACGGTATGTATATATATATATATATATATATATATATATATATATATATATATATATATATATATATATAAACTTATATATGGTATATATATGTATGCATCTATGTATATATATATGTGTGTGTATATATATATATATATATATATATATATATATATATATATATATATATATATATGAATGTCTTTTTACTGTAATACTACAGTATAATATGAAGATAAGAAGGCCCATAAAACACTATTTGAACGTTGCAACCATATATCTCGGGCACCAGCTTCTGTGCCCCTGTTCACAGGAAAACTATGGACAGATGAAATGTTACAAGGGTATATATACAAAGCATATATAGGTGTGGCATTAAGTCTCCTATGGTATGCAGGTGACCGTTTCCTAAGAAGGAGGAGAGTAAACGGTTCCCTAGTGGTTGTCGGCCCATTAACTCCCGTTTGGCGTCGATTCTGGTGGTCTTGTGCCCTGGAACATCTTCTTCACTAGCGGTCTGAGGATTAAAGCGTCGATGTCGTCCGATTTCCAATGTCCCCCTGACAAGTTCATATTGGAAATCGGACGACATCGACGCTTTAATCCTCAGACCGCTAGTGAAGAAGATGTTCCAGGGCACAAGACCACCAGAATCGACGCCAAACGGGAGTTAATGGGCCGACAACCACTAGGGAACCGTTTACTCTCCTCCTTCTTAGGAAACGGTCACCTGCATACCATCGGAGACTTAATGCCACACCTATACATGCTTTGTATATATACCCTTGTAACATTTCATCTGTCCATAGTTTTCCTAGAACAGGGGCACAGAAGCTAGTGCCAGAAATATATGGTTGCAGCGTTCAAATAGTGTTTTATGGGCCTTATCTTCATATATACTGTAGTATTATTATACTGTAGTATTATATATATATATAAAATATATATTCATATATATATATATATATATATATATATATATATATATATATATATATATATATATATATATATATATATATATATATATATATATATATATATATATATATATATATAAAAAACTATTAAATAATGAAAAAGGGTCATTTAAATGAAGAGGTGAAACCTGAGGAACTTTGTATTCCGAGCAGAGTTTCCACCCCTTTTCAGATAATGGCCGTTTTGACAGTACACAAGAAAACCGCGTAATAGAGGAGTTTTCAAACGTGAGAGGTTAAAGGATGAGGTGGATTTATCTCCATTAGAACAGGATCCAAGAGGAGTATCTGATTTTGAAACGACACACCGTATACTTCCAGTACATACTATGGTTGATGCTTTTTTCTTTCTTGTTTCGAAATGGCAATGATTGATGTACGTATCTTACAGACATTTGATGTTTGATCTTTCTCTGGGCATAACTTTTCCTTTGAAAGTTAAGAGTAATCCTGACCTTAGCAAGGCGATGTGAATTTGCCAGTATTTTTTTTTTTTTGTAAAAGATAATGACCAAATACAAAACTTTATTACAGTAGGTGGAACCATCTCCTTAGTGAGAAGCCAGTCTTTCCTATAGTGGATGTATCCAAAAAATACCAAAATAGTCACTTTAGCTGTATGACCCCCTTCAACAAAATTAGCCACTTCACACACACCAAAGGGTCGTCAGAAACCTGAAGAAGGTGCACGTTTGTTTTCCCCCCTATGTTAAGTACCTTCCCTTCCTCCTCCTCCTCCTCCTCCTCCTCCTCCTACATTAAATCGTCATTGTATTTTCCTCCCTTCTTCCAGCCTGACACCTATTGGTCGCCATTCCCTCCTTTTAAGTATCTGAACACATCACCATAGTAGTTCTTCTTGCGGCACATATACTACGCAAATGGTCCATCTCACCTAAGTCATCATTTCTCTCATTTGCATTCTACGTTCAAACTTCACTTCTGTAAAGGAAAGTTGGCTAAAAGGTCCCACTATACATTCCCACCTTAGCTACCACAGATAGTTCACGGTTCATCCAAATATTTTGAACGTACCCTGCCACTTTCCTACCTTCGCCTATTTTGTGATTCATCTCCTTTCTCATCCTACCATTCATCCATTCGACTTTCTCCCAAATGCACGTGAAACTCAACCACTTATATTCCTCCGCCATCCGCATTTACATTTAGCGGTCCGTTTTCCCGTTTTCTTCATGCCTGAATAAACCTGCTCCTTTTTCATTTACTCTCAGTTTTACAACTTGCACATAACCCTCAAAAACTTTAACTTGTAACAATTGGTCACATTTTACCAGATACGTACGTAACTGTAATAACTACGATGCCTCTTAACTTGTCGAATTCTTCGCGCTTTTCGGATACGCTTGTCGCTACAAAGCATGAGCCCCAAACGTAAGAATACGAAGTAATTCTGACGTCAGAATTACTTTATGTACTTGCATTTCGGTCTCTGGCTTTGTAATGACAAAATATCCAAAAAATGTGAAGAACTCCAGACGTTAAGGGGGCATTGCGGATATTACAATTACGATTAAATATTTTACTAGTGCATGTAGTTTGTCCTCACTTTCCCAAACATAACCGTATCATCTGCAAACAATTATCATACACTGACGACTCATTTACTGTCCTCTCTTTTTGACCTTGTGCAGTCACTCCGTCCTCATAGATATTATTGAGCATCCATGGAGACATATCACTTCCTTGTCTCTGATGCAGTTGTCCATCAAACCTCTGTGCACTGCCAACTCTACATATTTTATATCATGCTTCAAGTCCATCTTATAAAAGACTTTTACTGGGATTCAACTGCTTCTCCTCTATGCCATAAATTCTCAGGACTCTTCATATTTCCTCTTTACTGATGCTATTATAGGCTTTCCTTGGTCATTGAACACTACTTAATACCTTTTGCCTTTGCTTAAAAATTTCTCACACAATTTCCTAAAGAATAACACTTTCCCCAAGCACCTCTTCTTTATCTAAATAACCACTGCTTCTGTCGTATAAATCTTGATGGCATATAAATATATATATATATATATATATATATATATATATATATATATATATATATATATATATATATATATATATATATGTATATATATATATATATATATATGTATATATATATGTATACTATATCTATATATATGTGTGTATGTGTGTATATAAATATATATATATATATATATATATATATATATATATATATATATATATATATATATATATATATATATATATATACATATACATATACATGTGCATAGAAGACGTAATATTAAATAAGTCACTAACATTTGATATATTTAAGGTTAAAAAATTTTTAAGGTTAAAAAAAAAAATCCTAAAATAATTCGCCTGCCTCTTAAAATTACAGGATAGATAAGTCAAGGTTTTGCAAATGAAAATAACAGACAGCCCAACATATCGCAAGGGAATGGCTGAGCTTTCAGCTTTTAACCTTGAACGGTATTCGTAGAACCTCTGCAGTATGGAAGAGCCAAGCAACCAAACATTCTTGAGAGCAATGCCGAAATTTACTTTTAAGGCCACTATCTGGCAATAAAAACAATTTTCAAATAGCAATTCATGACTTTGCACGAAACTGGCGAAGTGAATATGCAAATAGATTGTTTTATTCAAATGACTGTAAAAGAAAAATTAATATTAGTAGCAGCAGCAGCAGCAGAGAGAGAGAGAGAGAGAGAGAGAGAGAGAGAGAGAGAGAGAGAGAGAGAGAGAGAGAGAGAGAGATGTTCTGTATGTATGCCATTGCCTAAACGTTAGCTGCACTTGAGAAAGAGGATTGGTAACCAATAACATTGATATTGATAGAAATGTACGATAAGTAATGAAAGATACGAATAAAGTCTCCTCAACTAAGTGAATATACCTTTTCAGCACGATGTTAAGAATTGATTTGAATTCCAGTTATTGGGTGAATGGTATAAGAATGACGCTTGAGGAGTGGCTAGATGACTTACTGAAATATTAACTGAAATATTGTTGATAATTTAGTAGATTCTCTGGACTGTTTTGCTTCACAGAATCCAGCTGTTTTCAAAACCAGGACACATCATGCCTTTGGCAGCCTGTGATTTCGATTTATCTGTTTTATTTTACAGGAATGGGCAGATAATGGACTCATCTCATAATCTTTGTTACGGACATATCCACGACGAATATCCTTAGATGCGGAAGAATAGAAACAAGTAAAAAATGAGCCAAAGATTCTTCGGCGCAATCAAGTTTTCTGTACAACCGCTATAGCGTTGCATCAAGGCCACCGAACACAGATCTATCTTTTGGTGGTCTCGGTATAATGCTGTATGAGCCGCAGCCCATGAAACTTAACCACTGCCCTGTGGTGGCCTGGCCTATGTCGTTGCCAGACGCAAGATTATGGCTAATTTTAACCTTAAATAAAATAAAAATTACAGAGGCTACAGGGCTGCCATTTGGTATGTTTGATGGGCGGAGGGTGGATGATCAACATATCAATTTGCAGCCCTCTGGCCTCAGTAGTCTTTAAGATCTGAGGGCGGACAGAAAAAGTGCCGACAGAAAAAAGTGCGGACGGACAGACAAAGCCGGCACAATAGTTTTCTTTTCAGAAAACTAAAAATGAATCCATTGCTTTAATTTCCACCGAAAATCACGCGATCAGCGTATCACCTCGGACCCAAAAAGGCACGCAGATGCCAATTTATGTAATAGCATTAGGTCTAAAGGGCAGGGATATGAATTTGTATTCCACTGCAATTAAAATCAATTAGCGCCGTGCGAAAAAAAATTGGAAAATCTGATGAATTTGCAAAAATGTCTCTTTTTATTCATGCGAGTACAGGGGTTTTCGGCCATTACGCATTCCGCAAAAGAGCTAACAAATCTCATTTATATTCGACCATTCTGTTCCTGGTAAAAGCAATGGAAAATTCCGATTTCAAACAAGATACGTTTGCACGGATCGCGAGAGAGAGAGAGAGAGAGAGAGAGAGAGAGAGAGAGAGAGAGAGAGAGAGAGAGAGAGAGAGAGAGAGAGAGAGGCTTCCATTCACCCATTATTGAGTCCTGGCTTAAAAATAGATATATAAATAAGTAAATAAATAAATAAAGAAATAAATATGTCAATAAATAGATAAATAAAAAATAAACAGATAAATAAGGAGTGAATATATATATATAAAATATATATATATATATATATATATATATATATATATATATATATATATATATATATATATATATATATAATTCAATACATGCCATCGCTTATTCTGACACATTCGGAATGGTGGGAGGTAGAGTTTTCTTAAAACCAGTTGGAGAGAGAGAGAGAGAGAGAGAGAGAGAGAGAGAGAGAGAGAGAGAGAGAGAGAGAGAGAGAGAGAGAGAGAGATGGGCTACCAGTTTCACCTATTATTGACCACTGACTTTTGAAAATAAATAAATAGATAGGTAAACAAATAAATAAATTTATAAAAATAAATTAATAAATAAGGGATAAAATGTATCCATTCAAGACTTGCAATGCCTATGAATAACTTCATTACACAACAAATTTCACAAAATTCTTCTAAATCCAACGTTGCAAAAGCAAATGCATTTCACCACTATAAAAAACAAGTAAAAAATGGCCGGAATTTTCTTCGGCGCAATCAAGTTTTCTGTACAGCCGCTACAGCTTATAATCAAAGCCACGGAAAATAGATCTATCTGTCGGAGGTCTCGATATAATGCTGTATGAGTCGCGGCCCACGAATCTTTAACCACTGCCCGGTGGTGGACTATCCTATATCGTTGCCAGAAGCACGATTATGGCTAACTTTAACCCTTAAGTAAAATAAAAACTACTGATGCCAGAGGGTTGCAATTTGGTATGTCTGATGACTGGAGGGTGGATGATCAACACACCAATTTGCAGCACTGTACGTTCGCCGGCTAAGGACTTCTTATCATTCGCAATTCGCAGCACCAATTAACAACCGTTAACAGGACAGCTAATGAAGACAAACGACCAATTAGATCTTCACAAACGGAACTACCTTCACGTACCTGTTTAGCCGGAGGAATTAGACATTCACTGGTTAACATATCATCGGAAGAGAATCAGATGAAGGACCTGGCATTTGCCTATCTACTACTAGGCTCGTTCCATCGCTGACGTAAAGCGAACGCGTATACAAGAATGTTTGAGCTCTAAGCAAAATTGCCTTGTTAATAGTATCCAATCTCACTATACTGTAACGTAACTGGGTTGGAGGTTTAGTTCATATTTTGAAATAATGGAGAAGAAACGCTGCCGTGATTTGTATCTCCCTTGGATTGTTGTGTACATATATATATATATATATATATATATATATATATATATATATATATATATATATATATATATATATATATATAGCAATCATATTGTAATCTTACAACACCTTCCATTACACACACACACAAATACGTATATATATATATATATATATATATATATATATATATATATATATATATATATATATACATATACACACATTATATTATATATATATATGTATTTGTGTGTCTGTGTGTGTAATGGAAGATGTAGGATTACAATATGAAGAAAAAAAAAAATAAGAGGTAGTTATACTTTACTTCCAGCATCACACATGCACATATATATGTAACATATGTATGTATATATATATATATATATATATATATATATATATATATATAAATATATATATATATATATATATACATATACACACATTATATGTATGTACATATGTGTGTGTATATATATATATATATATATATATATATATATATATATATATATATATATATATATATATATATGAAACAATTGTAAATATCTGATATTTAAGGTATCAATTTCATCTCACACAGCAATTTCTTAGACATAAAGAATTTATTAATTAATTTTTCCAGATTTACTTGTATTTTAATAGCCGCAATGGCTGCTAAACTTCTCGACCCTCACTGGTATGCAGAGAGATTGAGATTGCAGAAGAGATAACGTTTCAGACAGAAATATCTTGAATAAAGCTATTGTTACTGAATTTCAGCGAGAGCAATAACAGATCAACGTAACTGTTTTCAGAAATAGTGAGGGCTGTTTCTTTTATTATTTTTCTGACTCTCTGGAAAAGAAATTACAGAAATGAAACAACAGAAATCTGGATCAGCTAATTCCGAAGGAGAAGCGGCAGCCATCATGGAAAGTTGGAGGACTCAGAATCGTCATTCCAATTTATGAATACTTTATGCCAAAGGACGACTGCGTGAGTCACTCTTTGCTTGCTGAATGACTAATGCTTTTACGACGAGCCTAAGACGAAGAGTCTGGAGACATTACAGCGTCTCGGAAGTCAATGTCACGGGGAAAAATAGGATCTTTCAAGGAGGGGTCTCATTGTCGCTTGAGGACTAAGCTGCATAGACTTCTGAAATTAAGACCTCTCTCTCTCTCCCTCTCCCCTCTCTCTCTCTCTCTCTCTCTCTCTCTCTCTCTCTCTCTCTCTCTCTCTCTCTCTCTCTCTCTGAGTGAGAAAAATGATCACG
>NC_089751.1:52278116-52308116 GCF_040412425.1 Macrobrachium rosenbergii
CAGTTCCATGATTTCTGAAACTCAGTTTCAAGCAAGGGTCAAAATATGTTACAGCATTATAAATTGGGTAAAAAAAAAATATTCTTACAAACAATGTACCACAGTAATTATGAACTCCAGTTCCGTTTTTTTCCTGACACTCAAAAAATAATTAACATAATAATATTACATTATAAACTGGGTCAACAGAAGGAATATACACTTACAACAATTTACCAAAGTGGTGTTTAACTCCTATTCCATGACCTCTGGAACTCAGTCACATTCTATATGATTCTGTAAATTAGGAAAAAATCCCAGAATAGATCGCCTCTATGACATGATAATTTTCATTTGGAAGACTAGTCGCCTGGGCAAGACTTAATGTGGAGATTCTGCCAGATGGACACGCGATAAGAAGTTATGGAGGAGAAATAATTTGGAACTAAAAGTGATTAGATCATCACGTTTCTCATTAAGTGAAGACTGGACTCTGCCATGAAGCTGAGGCCAGATAAGTTCAGTTCTGAAAACGTCTCTCGCGTACCCTCACTGTACTCTCTCACGTAGGTACAGAGATTCGGTGAAGAATGCTAAAGTGTATATGAGCATGAAGACATTTTGGTCGTTACCGAGTGTTAATGGGGAATATTTTGATGACCAAGGTATTAAAGAGCCAGTGGTGGAGAAAAGTGGAAAATTAAGGTAAAGTATAAACGGAATAACAATGAAGAACTGATTCAAGTTATCACTGTAATATAGTGATAACTTGTAAAAAAAAAAGTTTATTTAACCCAAGGGCAGATTATAACTGAATAGCTTGAACAGGAAAAAAATGAAAAACAAGAAACATTTCAGAGATAGAGGTAATTCAAAGAATAACATTTAAAACTAGAAGAACTGAATATAATGAAAAGCAAAAGGGTAAAAAAAGTATGACACAGGAAAAGCCGAGGTTATTGACAATACCTTTGTACTACTAAAACGTCATTATTAAGAAACAAGATTCACTTTGCAATGTTTTAGTTTTCTGAAAAGAAAACTATTGTGCCGGCTTTGTCTGTCCGTCCGCACTTTTTTGTCCGCACGTTTTCTGTCCGCCTTCAGATCTTAAAAACTACTGAGGCTAGAGGGCTGCGAATTGGTATGTTGATCATCCACCCTCCGATCATCAAACATACCAAATTTCAGCCCTCTAGCCTCAGTCGTTCTGCCAACGATGTAGGACAGGCCACCACCGGGCCGTGGTTAACGTTTCATGGGCCTCCGTTCATGCAGCATTATACCGAGACCACCGAAAGACAGATCTGTTTTCGGTGGCCTTGATTATACGCTGTAGCGACTGTGCAGAAAACTCGATTGCGCCGAAGAAACTCTGGAGCATTTTTTACTTGTGTATAGATGCTCTCAGTCTGGTGTTAGGTTTGTGCACGACGAGGATAGAAATGGGTAATTTTGTTGGGGGTTAAGCAAGAGTAGCGTTGAGTGTATCCAGGGAATGTATGCTTACTTCATTATTCTTGTGCGAGTGGGTTTATGAATGTATATGTATGCATATATACGTACAAACATACATATATTTATATATATATACATTATTTATACATACATACATATATATATATATATATATATATATATATATATATATATATATATTATATATATATATATAATGTATATATATATATGCATATATACGTACAAACATACATATATTCATATATATATATATACACATATATATATATATATACATATATATACATATACATATATATATATATATATATATATATATATATATATATATATACATATATATATAATTTAGGCCAAAGGCCAACCACTGGGACCTAGGAGGTCATTCAACGCTGAAGGGGGAATGGAGAGTAAAGGAGATTTGAAATGTGTAACCAGAGGAAAACTTCCCAATTGCATTATTAGGAAAAGGTGGAAAGTAAAATGGAAGAAAGAGAATATGAAGAGAGGTATAGTAAAAGGAATGAAAGAGGTTGCAGCTAGGAGCCTTAGGGACGCTGCAAAGAATCTTAAGCAATGCCTGCAGTGCACCGAGGGAGGTGCACTGACGACACTACTCGCCCTAAGGGAATGTTACCAGATGAAAATCGTGAAATCCCAACACTGGTAACATTGTTTTCCATTCACTTGTAGAATCATCTTATGACAGAATATTTCCACAAATTCTTTAATTAACTCTAAATTAAATACGACGCAGAAGGTGGAGAGTAAAAAGAATCATTCACGACGTTAAACCACACGATTCTGGCCCAGTGACTATTAGTGAAGAGGATCTGAAACCCATTAAAGTACGAAGGGGGATTATGAGATTATCTTTTAATGCAGTATTTCCGCTAAACTCGGGATTCGTTTCATTTGAATCGTTCATGGAGTTGTCATTAAAAAATTAGTCTTAGTGTTCTTCTCGTTTTGCCATTTATCAGATTCTTTCTGACGATTTTTTTAAATACTTCAAAGGAATGTTTATCATTTTAGTTTCCTGAAAAGAAAGCTATTGTGCTGGCTTTGTCTGTCCGTCCACACTTTATTCTGTCCGCACTTTTTCTGTCCGCCCTCAGATCTGAAAAACTACTCAATCTAGAGGGCTGCAAAATGGTATGTTGATCATCCACCCTCCAATTATCAAACGTACCAAATTGCAGCCCTCTAGTCTCAGTAGTTTTTATTCTATTTAAGGTTAGTTAGCCATAATCTTGCTTCTGGCAACGCTATTGGAAAGGCCACTACAGGCCCGTGGTTAAAGTTCCATGGGTCGCGGCTCATACAGCATGATACCGAGACCACCAAAAGATAGATCTATTTTCGGTGGCCTTGATTGTACGCAGTAGCGGGCTGTACAGAAAACTCGATTGTGCCGAAGAAACTTCCGAGCGTTTTTTACTTGTTTCCTATGCATTCACAAATTTTTGCCATGAATTATATCATCGATAGTCTATTTTGTTTTAAATGAACTCCATGTTCTTTGGAAGCTTGAATTTGAAGTCAACGGCCCCTGCGGGAGTGTCCCAAGTCAACGAGTAAAAATTTCTTTGGTGCAATCGAGTTTTCTGTACAGCGTACAATCAAGGTCACCGAAAATAGATCTATTTTTCAGTGGTCTCGGTATAATGCTGTATGACCAGCGGCCCATGAAACTCTCAGCCGGCCGTGGTGGCCCGTGTTGCTGCTTGCCAGAAGCACGATTATGGCTAACTTTAACCTGAAATAAAATAAAAACTACTGAGGATAGAGGGCTGCAGTTTGGTATGCTTGATGATTGAGGGGTGGATGATCAACATAACAATTTTCAGCCGTCTAACTTCAGTAGCTTTTAAGATCTGAGGGCGGACAGAAAAAAGTGCTGACTGACAGAGAAAGCCGGCATAATAGTTTTCTTTTCGGAAAACTGAAATGATAAGAATTCCTTTGAAGTATTGAAAAAAATTATTAAAAACAATCTGATAAATGGCAAAACTAGAAGACAAAATAAACTTTATGTGCACTATCAATGTTGACATAAAAAAAATTAATTTATCAACATTTATGAGAGAGACAAATAACACAATACAAATAAGTAATATAAAAAAAAAGAAATTAATAAATTAAAAAATATAAACTCTAATACATATAGATAAGATAAAAAAAATATTGTGGATACTAATTAAAATAGATGTAAAAAAAAACATGCAATAACCAAGAAAAGTCAGTTATTAGAAAAAAAGGGAAAACTCTATTATGAAATGAGTAATATTTCATCAGACACTGGAAGGAAATACACGGAATAACGAAAGCAATGACCAGCAGGGCAAAAGAACAATTGCTTTAATCATTTTTCCTTATTTCCCCGGGAACGTAATCAAGTTTTCTTGCCTTTAATGCTGTTAACTTGGAATTACAAAGATGTTATCATGAAGGAGGAACCTCAGTGATTTACAACGAGAGAGAGAGAGAGAGAGAGAGAGAGAGAGAGAGAGAGAGGTTGTGGGATGAAAGTTAACGTAAAGACAATGTTGACATATATATATATATATATATATATATATATATATATATAAATATATATATATATATATATATAAATATATATATATATATATATATATATATATATATATATATATATATATATATATATATATATATATATATACACACACTGGCGTTGTTATTGTTCTTGTTACAAATAGGCTGAATATGAATATTGACAATTAGAACACTGATTCGAGTATTTGATTTCTTCCTGTGCATATGACAATATTCGTTCCCAAAATTTGTCCGACTGCCGTTTGATAAGTTCTTCTAAAAGACTAAGACGCCAAAGCAGAGTGAAATCTAATATTTGGTTCTGTAGATATCTAATTGTAATACAGTGTCTATTTCTTAGTTTTCTGATAAGAAAGCTATTGTGCCGGCTTCGTCTGTCCGTCCTCAGATCTTAAAAACTACTGAGGCTAGAGGGCTGCAAATTGTTATGTTGATCATCTACCCTCCAATCATCAAACACACCAAATTGCAGCCCTCTAGCCCCAGTAGTTTTTATTTTACTTAAAGTTAAATTTAGCCATAATCGTGAGTCTGGTAACGATATAGGTCAGGCCACCACCGGGTCGTAGTTAAAGTTTCATTGGCCTCCGCTCATACACCATTAAACCTAGACCACTTAAATATGGATCTGTTCTCGGTGGCTTTGATTATACGTCATACAGAAAACTCGATTGCGCTGAAGAAGCTTCGGCGCATTTCTTACTTGTTTTTATTCTTGCCATTACGAGTCGGCGTGATGGGGAGGATACTTGACGAAGAATAATTAATTTCGCCACCTGCTTCTTGTATTCACTTTCGCCAGCCTCTCTTTCACTACCTATAAAATATTTAGCTCTCGACTTCCACTTCAGACTTACCAGCTTTCTTCTTTTCTTAGGTTCCTTCATTTTTTCTTTTCCAGCTTTTTCTTTCCTTTCACATCTTTTGCAAAGTTTCTAATTTTTCTTTCCCCTTCTCTTATTAAAAAAAGGTTACTTTTTCTCTTCTGACTCATTGTTGACTTCTTCTGGCCAATTCTCTCTCTCTCTCTCTCTCTCTCTCTCTCTCTCTCTCTCTCTCTCTCTCTCTCTCTCTCTCTCTTTGTCACGGGGATCCATTGCTGGGAAAGACTCATGCGCCTTGAGGATGTGGGAACCAAAAATTGCGGAAATGAACTCGATTTTCAATATAGGCATGAACTGATCAGTGGCTTATATATTTTTCATTTTACCCCTTGTCTTTATACATCCATTGCAAATGTGTTTCCTTTTGTGTTCCTTGTTTTTATGAGTATTGTAGAAACATACTGGCAAGTTTCACACACGCACACACACATAATACACACACACACACACACACACACACACACACATATATATATATATATATATATATATATATATATATATATATATATATATATATATATATATACTGTATATATACACATACATGTTTATATATATGATATATATATATGTACATACATGTATATACATATATACAGATACATATACGTATACATATTTATATATATACATGTGTATATAAATATTTATATATATATATATAATATATATATACACATACATATACATATATACATGATATTGCGCATGTATGCGTGCAAGAGTAAGAGTATCCCACACATGCACATCACGCATCCTAAGTATATTTCATATTAAAAAAAAAAAAGAAGGAATAATGGAAAGCCCCTTTATAAGTTTAAGGCACGAAGATTAACTGCCTTTTTTTTCCCCCTTGCCTTTTCCCTGTTAAGGATAATGAAAACTGTATAAGATGTTTTATCTCCTGGATTATGTGTTGAGAAACTCTGATCGCCATTGTGAGACGAACTACTTAAGCTCGGCGTTACGCTTACAAAATATAATAGAGAAAATTACCACTTTTCCCAAAGTTAAAAGGTTCTTTGTCGAGAACCCAGTCTCTCCTGACCTCTCCCTTATGAAGAAGGGGGAAAGTTTTGAGAGAGAGAGAGAGAGAGAGAGAGCCAAATGACATATAGTTAGAGAGAGAGAGAGAGAGAGAGAGAGAGAGAGAGAGAGAGAGAGAGAGCTAGTGACAGACAGGCAGACAGAAAGAGAGAGAGCCAAAAAACATATAGTTAGAGAGAGAGAGAGAGAGAGAGAGAGAGAGAGAGAGAGAGAGAGAGAGAGAGAGAGAGAGAGCATTCTATTGTTTACGGTAATGACTTCAGTTGCTTTTGTTTATAATAAAAAAAATAGCGCTAGAATGAAGAGAATGAAATAGTTTTCGTTATTTTTGACAATTTTCCTCTTGATGTTTTATCTTCCTTCAACCTTTCATTTTAAGTACTGTTATTATTATTATTATTATTATTATTATTATTATTATTATTATTATTATTATTATTATTATTATTATTATTATTATTATTATTATTATTATTGTTGTTGTTGTTGTTATTATTATTATTATTATTATTATTATTATTATTATTATTATTATTATTATTATTATTATTATTATTATTATTATTATTATTATTATTATTATTATTATTATTATTATTATTATTATTCAGAAGATGAACCCTATTTGTACGAAACAAGCCCATATGGGTCATTGACTGGAAATTCAAGCTTCCAAAGAATATGGTGTTCATTAGAAATAAGTGGAGGTAAATGAAAATACAGAAAGAAGAGATCTGACACATTAAAAAAGAAAAAAATAAATTAACAGATAGATAAAAATGTAAATAAAAATATTAAAATACACGAATAATTGTATTAGGGTAACAATGTCATCTTCGCTTGAACTTTTGAAGTTCCAGTTGTATGACATCCTCAGGGAAACTGGAACGGTATGAGGAATAAACTTCTCGTATCAGGTACAGTGATCAGTAGGTTGCTATAGATAATTTCCGTGTTTATGTGAGCTAGATGAACATGGCCTCCATGATATTGTCAGCGGTAGTGACCTATCTTATATTGTTGTCAGAAGCACGATTATGGCTAATTTTAACCTTAAATAAAATAAAAACTACTAAGGCTAGAGGGCTGCGGTTTGGTATGTTTGATGATGACTGGAGGGTGGATGATCAACATACCAATTTGCAGCCCTCTAGCCTCAGTAGTTTCTAAGATCCGAGAGCGGACAGAAAAAGTTCCGACGGACAGACATAGCTGGCACAGTGGTTTTCTTTGACAGAAAACTAAAATTCATGTAAAACAGGTGAAGGCGTTGACTTGTGAGCTTTTAGCCTTGACACCCACAGAAAGAATAAAGTTGAGAGTCCTATGGGCTACAAATTGAAACTTTACAATACCTGACTGAATAAATTTGGACCTTTCATATACATTGGCCATTTACACTGACTTCATGGCAACTTCTCATCAACCTCCGTGAACTTTAGAAAATCGTCGATTTGCGTTTACGAATATCAATCAATGTGTACACATCCATTTTGCAACATGCATATCAAAGGATATGTTATTGAAAACCATAGAGCAATTCCATTTTGTTTCATCCAGCCCTATATGGCAATAATACCTGAGTATATGTCAACAATACTTGGGTATTTTTCGAAAAGCAAACGAAATTGGCAATAATTCCTCTGCTCGGCAGAGAGTGGATAAAAAATTGGGAATAAAATCTGGTGTATTTATGAGAAGAGAAACATGAGTAATTGTGAATTCTCTTGAGAGGAAATCCAAATATTAAATTTTCTTCTAAAAGAAAATGCAAATTAGCAAGGGTAGACGAACATTAACCTAAATCCGCTTATTCTGAAACGGCTCTTAATAATTGTTCTGTTTTACTCTTGGAATTAATTAACAGCTATAAAATATTACTTAACAAAGGAGGGTCAGCAGATATCAAATTGGAAGCTTGGGAAATTGTACACCGTTGATTTCAACATTTAGGAACGTAGGTAATTGAACAACAAATTCTACATGTGTCAAGATCATAATAATAATAATAATAATAATAATAATAATAATAATAATAATAATAATAATAATAATAATAATAATAATAATAATAATAATAATAATAATAAATCTTTTTTGTAGGTATGAACATTCTGTTAACTGAAAATAAAATTTTTTGTCAATTTCTATTTAACTGAAATCAAAGAAATGTCTAGAATTTGCACATCAGTTCTACTTGAATTTTTTCAGAGCACCAAAATATCTCACCAGCAGGAACATACTTTCGAGACAGTGCGTGCATCCTTCGTGCATTCTTCGTGCATACCTGACCACACAGAGAAAAAAATTGTCCCACAAACAAGTGCTTATAAAAAAAAAAAAAGTGTAAGGCCTGAGAGGGGGTCCTGGATTCCTCATTCACCTCAGAACCGATTCGTCTAATCAAAGAATCCGAAAAGGCTCCCAGAAGCCGATGGAAGAAGCTGTGAATGTTTGTTCATTAGCTAATGCGATTTGGGTGGGTGTTGGAACGAGCTGCAAATCCGCCGTTGCTACGAAACAATTTTGTTGCTCGTGGTGTGAATTATATCAGACTCTACCAGAACGGGGGTCTTCCGTACCAATGGCTGGCCGTGGAAAAATTATGCTGATTTGTATTGATTTTGTAATTAATATATGAAAGGCATAAACAATTTTTTTTTATTTAAGTTTAAACTACCTCATAAACCTATGCTCCAGTATATCCCTTTGCAAAATATGTGGTTTACAATAAATATGATTTTATTTATATGAAATTGATTTTGTAATTAATAAATGAAGGGCATAAACTTTTTTTTTATTTTAAACTACCTCATAAACCTATGCTCCAGTATACTCCCTTCGCAAAATATATGGTTTACAATAAATATTATTTTATATATATGAAATGTTCATCAAAGATGTACATTTTAGTGATACGGAACATTTTGACTTTTAATATTTCATTTAAATAATTTTTAACATAAATTTCGTTCTCATCGAAAAACATGGCGTGATAAGGGAAGAGAAAAAAAAATTCTAAAAGGGTTTTTTTTTTCAGATTAACGATTCAATTGTGCCTTGTTTAAACTTTCCTTGTGTAATGTTTTCCTCTTAGTTTTTTAAAGAGGCATTTTACATCCTGGGTTGTGTGGATTCAAACTAAAGTTATTTTTCAAAAGGAAACTGGTAAGAAAAACAAATTATTGTTTTTCACAGTAAAGAGAGAGAGAGAGAGAGAGAGAGAGAGAGAGAGAGAGAGAGAGAGAGAGAGAGAGAGAGAAGGTATATTTAGCTGGCCGTTAATTAATCCTCTCTGGTGGACTTTGGAAAAATAATAAGATTGGGCATTTTTGCCATTCAGTACATGAAATGAAAAAAAATGTATATATAACGTTCAAAGTTAGGAAAATTGGCGAGATTTAACTTCTGGTCGTTTAAATCTTCGAAATAGAGGTTTAGAAAGTCAGTATGAAAATTTATCGTACAAGTTTAAAGATAAGAATAGACTAGGCTGCTGACTATACAGAAGAGGACTGGCGTGGCTAGTCTTTAAAACTAAAAAAAAAACAAGTAAAAAATGCGCCGAAGTTTCTTCGGCCCAATAGAGTTTTCTGTACATCGTATAATCAAGGCCACCGAAAATAGATCTATCTTTCGGTGGTCTCGGTATAATGCTGTATGAGCCGCGGCCCATGAAATTTTAACCACGGCCCGGTGGTGGCCTGTCCTATAACGTTGCCAGATGCGCGATCATGTCTAACTTTAACCTTGAATAAAATAAAAACTACTGAGGTTAGAGGGCTGCAGTTTGGTATGTTTGATGATTGGAGGGTGGATGATCAACATACCAATTTGCAGCCGACTAGCCTCAGAAATTTTTAAGATCTGAGGGCGGACAGAAAAAGTGCGGACGGCCAGACAAAGCCGTCACAATAGTTTTCTTTTACAGAAAACTAAAATTACCTTCTGCAGAATAAATTATTTCATGGAGAAGGCAAATGACAATTTTGATGACAGATAAGTTAAACTGAACCGTAATTACCAGCTTTTGGAAAAAAGTCTCGTTGAAAAGCGAAACAAGATTAAGTCCAGGATGAAATTATTATCTTTTTTCGCTGTGTCTCGTGAAGACTATGATTAATAATAAGTGCTCTTCATTTACTGAACTCATTATGTACTTATCATTCACTTATTGCCCTGCTTCACGCAGCGTGGCGAGTATCAAAAATTAAAAGCGGCAGCAATATTTCCATTCAATATTTAGCCTTCGAGCCCACTTGACGAGGAGAGGGATGTAATGCAAGTTAATATAATAATAATGATTAATAATTAAATGGTAAATATGATCATCCCTGCTAAATTCATGTGCTGTTACACGGTTGAAATTGGTATGTTTATTCCCTGTAAGTTTAGACAGGTATTGGGTTTGCATATACATACACACTCATATACTCATAAAATAATCAATCATATGTATGTATGTATGTATATATATATATATATATATATATATATATATATATATATATATATATATATATATATATATAAATATATATAATATATGTATATATATATATATATATATATATATATATATATATATATATATATATATTTATATATATATATATATATATATATATATATATATATATATATACAAGACCACTCCTACCTTGACACCGGCCTGTGGGTGGATCAGTAGTCTCAACCGGTTGTGTATGTTCGTCAGCACTGTTTCTGTTGTACATATATTTGTGACTTCTAATACTCTGTATCAGTCCTTCGTTAATTGTTTGGAAATAAAGTCGAAACCTGTGGTAATGTGTGATAAATGAATCACGTACAAAAGTTATTATGATCATATATATGGTATGTGTACGTGAACATAGATGTATGTTTATAAGTCCAACATAATTTCATCATTATCTATCTATCTATCTATCTCTTCACTCACTTATCGGATACCCAGAGGCATAACTCCCACAGAGAGCTTCCTACCGAAGGGAACTTTCACCTTTATAAGAATATCAAAAGGTAAATATATTTTGCGAATTTTTCGTAAAACGCTCCAAAATAAAATGACTGGAATAAAATGTATAATGACTTAGAGGATTTAAAAGACTAAAATGAATTGTTTGAGAAAATATTTCTGGGGGAAAATGAAGCTGTGCTTCAGAGCAGCAAACGCAGAGAAAGGCTACTGAAAAAATGGGGCTGTGGAATAAAAGTCTTAAATGGAAAGATATGGAGAGAAAGTGGCATCCAAAAGAATGAACTGAATATTCTAAAAAGTAACCTGGAGGATAGAATAAACGCAGATATAAATGACTTATTTGTAGACAGAGTTACAATATTTTCTGAACACTTGGGAAACTGGGGGTCGATTCTTTAGGGATAAATAAGAATGCTGAAATTGTAAGATCATAATCTGGGGATGATAGTGGGATCGATTGCCTAGTCACAGTAAGCAAGATGGTCCGCTGGTATAGTGATTAGTGTCTTGGCATGCCACTCAGATGTTCTGGGTTCGCATCTCCCCAAGGGCGATGAAAAATCACTGTCTCTGTACCATGATCGTTACTGCTGCAGTGTGGGGTCTGCAGTGGGAGGTTGAAACCAACATTCTTTGGAAGCTTGAATTTCAAGTCAGTGGCCCCCCCTCTTGGTGTCTTGTTCCATTTGAATAGGTTTCATCTACTGAATAATGATAATAAATAATAATATTTCTTAGTGGGAAGATTAAACTGCAACATAGTTGTATTTACACTCTCTGTAAGTCATCTTTACCCAAATTAAATTTTTTAACTAACGTAAGTTTTCCGTTCCCTAAATCGATCCCTCGGGAAATTCCTAAACCTATCAACACATTCTTCAGAGAACCGTTTTGTTTAACTAAGCCTGTCATCGCTATTCGTCGGTTTGGGATTTTACATCAATTTCACATTACAAAACATCTATATAAAGGATGTTCTTTCAGCATTCCAACTCGTTTTCGAGCGCAGTTTCATATTCATCTTGTAGCTTTCATCTGGTGCAGATATGCAAATATATCCTAATGTTATTTTGACACTGCATTGAACTCTTCGACTTGAATATAGCCATTTTTTCTGTCGAGGTCAAATCTAAGCAGGTTTCATTGTCTGTATGATTTAAGAAAATCAGAGCTCGAAAAAATGTAGCATATATCGTTAGTGTCAAAGAAAAGAGTTTACTGAAGTTACTTTTTTTTAACCATATTTTTTTCAGTATTGTTTTATTATTATTCGCGAGAATATTTTCTAACCAGATATTTCTTATGGTGATTTTCACTGAATATAGTATAATAAGTTTAATCACAGATGTCAGCTTATTCTCAAGATATCTATACCAGGAATAAAAGATATTTTAAAGCAACAACATGCATGCTATGAACATCTTAATCACTCGTGTTTCACAGACTAAAATCCACGACCCTTTTTACCCGAAATAAAAACTGAAGCTGACAGTCAACAAAGGTTACAAAGACAATTATACGCATTTTTGCAGAACCGGATGTCTCTTGAAGAAAAACGAATCGTATAAAAAAAAAGCTAAACTTCATCGTGCCTTGCAGGAATAAGTCCTCAAATAGTTGGATGATGATTTTCTCAGAGGTTCGTGTACGGCCCTTGTGATCTTGAATTTTGACAAGGAGTTTTCAGAGGCAGGTCACAATAATTCGCAATATTGTGGAGATTGACATTTAAGTTAAAAATAAAAGAAGAAGATGGATTTATACTATATTTTTTGAAGAAATGATGGAGCTTCGTCTTGTTTAAGAAACTAATGGAAATAAGTTTTGGTAGGAAATGTCGAGAGATAGTCTCTTATGATTTAAACATTATTATAATAATATCAGCCAAATAAAATTACCATTTTATTTACATTTGCAATAAGCATGATGCTTCAATCTCTATAGCACTCTCCTATTGCACGTAAGTTACTAAAACCCTAATTATATATATATATATATATATATATATATATATATATATATATATATATATATATATATATATATATATATATATATATATATATATATATATATATATATATATATATACTCGGTAATTGGGCGGCTACTTGGAAATCTTAGCTTAATGATAAATAATATTGCCAAAACCAGGAAGAACATTCTTTATTGTACGAGCTTTCGAGGTATAAAACCTCATCATCAGGCTGAAAAAACCGACAAGGATGAGAATCAATAAAATTACAATAAAATGAATTGTCATAATAAATCTTCAGCAAAAATACTAACGAAATATATAAAATGAACAAGTAAATACAAACTAAAAGGGTGAGACGTAAAATAACGAAAATTAAAAACACAAACATAAAAATATGAAAATAAAACTAAAGTGAAATGTAAACAAACTACCACTCACAAAATCAAATATTTAACGACCTAATTGAGTACCTACTATGAAATTACACGATAGCTAGTTGAATACCAGACGAGTTGTTGTTCAATTCCGGCTTCATCTTTTTAATAGTCAGCGACTCTGAAATTAAAAGGTCAGTCTATTTGAACAAAAGACAGTAACCGAAAATCCAGGTCAGTGAAAGGATGGTCCTGTGCTAAACTGTGTTCTCTAATGGCAGAAAAGGGTGGTTTGGAAAGGGGAAACCTAGTTCTAATAGAAAGACCTCTGTGTTCCAAAATTCTGTGTCTGAGCCAGCGGGAACTAGATCCCACGTGATCCCAGTTCTGTGGTTTGGAACAGAATTTTGGAAACCTAGTTCTAATATTAAGACCTCTGTGTTCCAAAATTCTGTGTCTGAGCCAGCGGGAACTAGATCTCACGTGATACGTGGGATCTAGTTCCCGCTGGCTCAGACACAGAATTTTGGAACACAGAGGTTTTTCTATTAGAACTAGGTTTCCCCTTTCCAAACCAACCTTTTCTGCCATTAGAGAACAGTTTAGCACAGGTCCATCCTTTCACTGACTTGGATTTTCGGGTACTTTCTTTTTGTTCAACTAGACTGCACCTTTTAATTTCAGAGTCGCTGACTATTAAAAAGATGAAACCGGAATTGAACAACAACTCGTCTGGTATTCAACTAGCTATCGTGTAATTTCATAGTAGGTACTCAATTAGGTCGTTAAATATTTGATTTTGTGAGTGGTAGTTTGTTTACATTTCACTTTAGTTTTATTTTCATATTTTTATGTTTGTGTTTTTAATTTTTCGTTATTTTACGTCTCACCCTTTTAGTTTGTATTTACTTGTTCATTTTATATATTTCGTTAGTATTTTTGCTGAAGATTTATTATGACAATTCATTTTATTGTAATTTTATTGATTCTCATCCTTGTCATTTTTTCAGCCTGATGATGAGGTTTTATACCTCAAAGCTTGTATAATAAAAAGAATGTTCTTCCTGGTTTTGGCAACATTATTTATCATTATTAAGCTATATATATATATATATATATATATATATATATATATATATATATATATATATGTGTGTGTGTGTGTGTGTGTGTGTGTGTATATATATATACATATATGTATAAATATGTACATGTATATTATATATATATATATATATATATATATATATATATATATATATATATATATATATGTATATATATATATATATATATATATATATATATATATATATATATACTTTAATATTATATAAAATAACAAATAAAACAACAAATAAAACAAGAAAAAGCAAGTAAGTAAGCGACTAACAAAACTCGGAATTTTTATCTCCCGCGGAATCCGCAGAGGAATTCTACTGTGGAAATAAAAGTCCATTGTATCCGGTAGGATACCCCATTCCTCTTCCTCTTTCAAAGGATCCTGTTAGGTAAGTCACGTCCTGGCAGTTGATTTAGGATACCTGGGAGCTCTTTGGGTCTGAAGGGCCCAAGGATAGGAATCTACAAATCAAAATGCTGATATAATATCCGCATAGACACGAGATATGTATGTATGTGTGTGTGTGTATGTATGTATGTATGTATATATATATATATATATATATATATACATATATATATATATATATATATATATATATATATATATATATATATATATATATATATATATATATATATATATATATATATATATATATATATATATATATATATATATATATATATATATATACACTGTACCACTAAGACCACGTCGGAAGGTGGGTGAAATCCGGGACTTTGGACAAGTACTTTCGTAGTTTATTCTACATTTTCAATTCACACTTGAAAATGTAGAATAAACTACGAAAGTACTCGTTCAAAGTCCCGGTTTCCACTCACCTTCCGACGTGGACTTAGTGATATTCTCAAGCACGCGTTCCTTCGTGCTGTACTGGATATATGCTGTATATATACAATCCATATATATACACGCAACAGTACATCAATGTCCTTCAAATTTCCAGGATTCTCTGTGAAACCCGTTTGCTTTTTGGCAGAAAGGTAAAGTGCAATTTCAGAGATGCTTGAGCGCTGAAAGATTGCAGGCTTATTGCAGTGGACACGGCTTTGTATATTACAATCTCTCAAAATACACAGTCAGTTCCTCCGTGGTTTGCTCGATTTCGCTTTTTTCAGTCACACACGCTGGATCGCTAACTGTTACAGTATCATATCTTTATATTACTTTGTGCAGTTACCTTTTTTATGGATTCGTGCCAACTTCCATGATGAAAAAAAGGTAAAAAAGTAAAAAATGTTCCGAAGTTTTCTTCGGCGCAATCGAGTTCTCTGTACATCGTATAATCAAGGCCACCGAAAATAGATCTATCTTTCCGGGGTCTCGGTATAATGCTGTATGAGCCGCGGCCCATGAAACTTTAACCACGGGCCGGTGGTGGCCTTTCCTACATCGTTGCCAGAAGCACGATTATGGCTAACTTTAACCTTGAATAAAAGAAAAACTGCTGAGAAGGCTAGAGGGCTGCAATTTGTTATGTTTGATGATTGGAGGGTGGATAATCAACATACCAACTTGCAGCCATAAAGCCTCAGTAGTTTTTAAGATTTGAAGGCGGACAAAAAAAGTGCGGACAGAAAAAAGTGTGGACAGAAAGTGCGGACGGACAGACAAAGCCGGCACCATAGTTTTCTTTTACAGAAAACTAAAAAGGGAAGTTGATAACATCAGCGAATCTTTGAAACCCCAGACTTTCCAGCAACATTTTTTTTATATATTTATTCTTGCGTTGACGTTGCTACGCGAACCAACGCTTACCAGTAGTAAAAGACTCTTAAATCCATTTTTAATTTACCAGTGAAGATGGGAGACTCATTTATAATGAAAAAATCACTCGGGAATTACATAAGCTCAACAGGGAAGAGTTAATACGGATGAAATGTCATGAGTACTCAACACGTTCTGCGAAGTAGAACAGATTAGGAAAACAAGATATTTGTTAAAATGGAATATTTCACCAGTTCATTATTTTAGAGAATTACGATAAGCCGTCGCTTCCCCTGAGATTACTCTGTATTTTTTCCTGATTTTTCTCTTTGATGCGTCCCTCATACCTGGCGCTTTGAAGAAAATTATATAAAATCATCCACGCTTTATGGATAGAGTATATAAAATCATCCACGCTTTATGGATAGAGTCCATCTTGTGTGAAATGTGCAGTGGCTATCTTTCCCCCATTTTCATGAAATGTGCAGCTTTTGATTTTTGTTCAGAGTGCATCAGGAAATTGTGATTATAATCCAGAGGGCAAAAAAATACATAAGATAATAAAGCCAGCCATTGCATTTTTAGTTCTGAATGACTCTTAGCAAGAAAGAGCTTAGTACATAATTTACATATTGCAATGGAAGATGTCAGTGCGAAGTTTTATTCGAAGAGAGAGTTCTCCTGTAATATTCTCATCTTCAGATCTATAATTACGAGAAGATTTATTGATGAATACACTTCTTGTTGTTTGCAAGAACTGCTTTCAAAATCACAGGGGCGATGCCGTTGTTGTGAGAAGGAAGGTATTTTTATTTCCATCTGTTGCTCGTCTGTTAATTATTTTAGATTTATTTATCTATTTACTTATTTATGTATTTTTTGATTTACCTAACAGTAATTTTTAGAGAATGACAATTTTTATTTTGTACTGAATTTCTCATCATTTTCCACCTTTAATCTTTAATAAAGTTACCTTGTGAAAATTTGTTTATTTATCTTTTTATTAATTTTTATTTATTGTAGCAATTTACCTAACAATAAATTTTCCAGGATGAATGTTTAAAGTTTGTACTGAATTTCGCTTTATTTTCCACTTTCAATCTTTAATAAAGTTTCAAACAGAATATCTATCCATTTATTAACTGCTATTTATTGTTAGGATTTACCTAGCAGCCATTGCTCCAGAATAAAATTTTTTTATTGAATTTCCCTTTATTTTCCACCTATAGTCTTTAATAAAGTTTCATTCAGAATCTTTATTCATTTATTAATTTTTATTTATTGTGGTGATTTATCTAACGGCCATTTCCAGAAAAAAATCTTTATTTTGTGCTGAATTTCGCTTTATTTTCCATTTTTAATCTTTAATAAAGTTTCATTCAGAATATTTATTCATTTATTAATTTACCTAACAGCCATTGTTCCAGAATAAAAATTCTTATTTTGCTCTGAATTTCACTTTATTTTTCACCTTTAGAATGTTTATTAATTTATTTTTTCTCATTGTGGTAATTTAACTAAAATAAAAATTTTAATATTTTTTACTGAATTTCGCTTTACTTTCTACCTCTAATCTTTAATATAATTTCATTCAGAATATTAATTCATTTAATTTTTCTTATTGTGATAATTTACCTAACAGTAATATTTCTAGGATAAATGGTTTAATTTTGTGCTGAATTTCACTCTTTTTTTCCACCTTTAATCTCTGATCAAGTTTCATCTGCTTTCACTAATTCATAGAAAAACCAGTTAATTAACACAATTTAATTAATCTTCATCTATGCTGAAATTAATCAGTACAATTTATGTTTTCCAAAGTAAAAATCTGCGTAACGAAAAAGTAAAAACAAAAAAAATATGGGAAATTGATATTACAGAAAGGTCCCTTTTATAAAAGGTCGTACCCATTTGATTTAATATCACAAATATACAATTATTGTTTTAGTTTCATCTGCCTGTTAGTTTTAATCAGATTCATTACAGTTTCAAAGGTGATGCTCAAAGACTTGTAAGTAAAAAGAAGTTTACTCAATTAATGCAGTTTTTAATGTTGTTACTGAGGCCTTCAGCTAATGCATAAACGACGGAATGTGTTTTTTCATGGCTTTAAGGGAGGAAAAATGATTATTTATCAGATTGTATATAAAAACTCTTTCAGCTTCGGGCGAGGCCTTTAATTATTATTATTATTATTATTATTATTATTATTATTATTATTATATATGGTGCATCAGTATATTGTGACCGGAAGTAATGGGTAAAAAGCCATAATAATGTAAATGAGCGACTGTATTTTTCCAAAATACAAAAAGGGGAAAAAAAAGAGGACCGTTGTGCAAACTGTCGAAATGCGCGCCCCCCCCCTTTTTTTTAACCCTTTTTGTATTTTGGAAAAATACAGTCTCTCATTTACATTATTGTGGCTTTTTAGTCATTATTATTATTATTATTATTATTATTATTATTATTAGATGATTATTATTATTATTATTATTATTATTATTATTATTATAAAGAAGTAATCATTATTCAGAAAAGAAAATATATACCCTATTAAAATGGTTAAAATAAATAGACAAAAACGTAGCCATAAATACTGAAAACTGTGTCAAATTCAAGGTTTTAATCCATTTGAAAGTTCTCGCGTTTATGCATAAAGAAAAGAAATCAGTTATCACTTTTCAAATATATAAATATAAAAAGTTAATAAATAAATAGATAAAAAGGTAGCCATAAATATTGAAAACTGTGTTTCAAGAAATGTTTTAATTCATTTTCTCTCCTCCCCGGATCCTTCTTCTCCACGAGTTTATTGCCTAAATAACTAGTTATTTGACCTGAAAATCAGGTTTAAATCGAAATTCAGTTGAATGGGGGTTCATTTTTATTTTCAAAATTGTTTCATATATATCCCTTTTCCTTCTAATCATATACACACACACACACACATACATATATATATATATATATATATACATATATATGTATACACATATTAATATAAATCACATTAGTCTACATTTTATCTATTTACGCTATATTTACATCGAGGAGGCATCAGAATCAAATTCAACATTCTGTGCGTGATTTCCAGTGCTTATATAATGATGCACCGTCATTAAAACAATGATAAAACTCTGCTTGTCTAACAATTTTGTTTATTCTGGAGGCATTTTCTCTCAACAACTGATTAATGATCCTATCTTCTCCACGACGTAGGATTAAGATAAGATAAGTAACTGGTGTTTTATTTTAAAAATCTGATTTACCTATAAATCGTTTACCTTATTAACGATTTTAAGTCATCGTGTGTATGTATGTGAATATATATTCATTTATTTATTTTTTGGTTCATCATTGTTTACAAACAAAGTTCCCCCTTGACTCAGTCATATACACACAAAGGAGGAAGGACTGACAAACAAAAAAAAAAATTACAAACTAATTTATTATAACAAAGTTATATACATTATATACAAATGAGTCCAGGTTTGGCATTAAATAAATCACAATTAACAGATCATAAAAGCAAAAATAAATAGCTAAACTATTTCTCTACCAAAAAGCAGTAACATCAATAACAATGAATAAACATAATGATCGCTTTAACTTAGTCAACAATAAAATACAAATCAACAAACACTTCAGCTACATCATATTAATATAAATAAACAACAGTCAGCATACATTTTAAATAAACAACAGGCAGCATAAATACATCGAGGAAAGCATCAGAATCAAATAATTAACAATAAACAACAAACAACATGTAAAAACAGCATACACAAATTTCTAAGGGTAGCACAATATAAAAAAAACAGACTATCTCCACAGAGACGTCATGTAAAGAAATGAAGAATGATAAAAATCATCAGCTGCCAGTGACTGCAACAATCTACATACGATTCTGGCAGAAACGTCGAGACAGCTGCTGTCAAACAGCATCTCAATGACTGATTAATCATCCAGCCATCCTCTCTCATCCAGGGTAAAATGATACCTGCAAACATAAAGATAAGATATGGCTGAGACCTGACTTTACAACTGGTGTTTTATTTTTAAAAATCTGAAAAAAAAGTAGTTTATATATAATCGGCAAACGATTGTCCCAACATTAACTAAACCTCACGTCATCATATATGTATATATATATATATATATATATATATATATATATATATATATATATATATATATATATATATATATATATATATATATATATATATATATATATACATACATACACTCACATATACATGCATATATATAATGTATATATGTACAAATACATATGTATACGCATATTATATATACATACATATATACGTTTTCTCTGTGGTACATCTGCATATATACATCAATCTAATAACATTTCATACGGCAACTTTTAAATATTTTCCTTAAGGGGTATCTGCTTTTATAGCTGCAAAATCCCTCAAAACGCACCAAAAAATGTCGATACATTTTTTGGAGAAAATATAAATCCTGGATTGCTAAAAGTTCTGAGCTCTTGGTTTACAGAAGGGACCCTTTCATTTAGGCTTGTTATGGGGGCCTCTCTGCTTCCTGAAGCCTATTTTTAATAAGAAAGATATTTTTCCAGTTTTGATCAATTTACTCTACTTCTAAGTCCAACCTCCTTTCTTCATTCATGCTGTTTAACCTCTCTAACCATTACTTCTTGGTGCAACTGAGGTGCTTTCTCCCAGTTCCACCTTTAGAACATTGTTCTTCATCGTTTTTTTTTCTGCATATCTCTGTCTTGCTGTCCAGTCACTCCAGTTCTTTCTTGTCATAGGCTTAAGTACTGAGTGGCCTAATGTGGCACAGGCTTGGCTTGGCAGCCTGAATTTCATAAATCTTTAATGTAAGAAGAGAAGTACATTTTTTAGAGAGCTTTAAATTTCTTTTTGTCATAGTTTCAAGTACTGAGTGGCCTAATGTGCCCCAGCATTTGGCTTGGCAGCCTGAATTTCATAAACCATTAATGTAAGAAGAGAAGTACATTTTTAGGGGGTTTTTAATTCCTTCTTGTCAAAGTTTTAAGTACTGAGTGGCCTAATGTGCCCCAGCATTTGGCTTGGCAGCCTGAATTTCATAAATCTTTAATGTGAGAAGAGAAAACAATATGTTAAGTATATTTTTAGGCAGTTTTTATTTGCCCTATTACTTCTTTTATTGACTTATCATCTTTCCTCCTCTCCGTTTCCTCTCTGATCTCTTCTTTTTTCCAGTTCGTTAATCCAGGGCATTAAATTCCTTTTAATTTCACGGTGGGCTTCACATTTCTTTCCCTCTCTAGAGATTCCGGTGGAACTTTAATTATTGGCGTCTGTCAAAATCGTCTTAAGTCCTCCAATTACATTAGGTTTTTCATTTCTCGAAATGTGATCCAAAGTGAAAAAGTAGAGAAAACTGTGACATATCTATATATATATATATATATATATATATATATATATATATATATATATATATATATATATATATATATATATATATATATACAGTATATATAAATATATATATATATATATATATATATATATATATATATATATATATATATATATATATATATATATATATATATATATATATATATATATATATATATATACAGTACACACACACACACATATATATATATATATATATATATATATATATATATATATATATATATATATACAGTATATATATATATATATATATATATATATATATATATATATATATATATATATTATATATGTTGAATATGACTATATACTTCTATAAACTCAAATCTAAAATCCATATGAACTTATTCATTTTCATACCAGGCATCCCATCATCGTCACTAATGATGAGAGTTGTTAGGTAGATAACTTAATTGATTTCAATCACCAAAGCAGCAAACATTCTTACATTCCTAATGAAATAGTTATTTGTCCCTCAATCCTTTGGAAGTTGGAACTTCAAGTCGATGACTCCTGTAGGCTTGTTCCATATGGATAAGGATTGTCTTATTAATAATAATAATAATAATAATAATAATAATAATAATAATAATAATAATAATAATAATAATAATGGAACGGTCGTCAAACATGGATCAGGCAATACCGCCGTTTTCTGTGAAAGCCCTGCCAGTCATCTGGAACGTTTAATTGGTCCTTGCCCAATGCGGTCGTTTTGACGACCGGTTCCATAGTTTATAAACAACTGCGCTTGTTTTGAGTCCAAATAATAATAATAATAATAATAATAATAATAATAATAATAATAATAATAATAATAATACACCCTAATATAATAATAACAATAATAAAAAATCGCTTCCAAAATTTTTGACACCCTACCATCTTTGACAATCAATCAAAAATCGCCTAAAATTTTTGTAAGCCCTCTTGAGGGTATAAATAATAATAATAATAATAATAATAATAATAATAATAATAATAATAATAATAACAGCACTCTGTACACCCAGCTTGTACTCCTTTTAAACGGTAGCGAGGAATAACGAAGCATCGAAATAAGTGAACTTTATAATTTACCCGCTGGAGCTAAGAAACTTGTACGGCAAGTTGAGAAGGCGCATTATATGCTCAGCAGCATACAGAGGGCCATTCTTTTCAAAGAAGTTTGCCTCAAAGAGGGTCTCCTTCCAAGGTATTCAGTAATAATAATAATAATAATAATAATAATAATAATAATAATAATAATAATAATAATAATAATAATAATAGCATGGGTCTTGAAATGGAGAAACAAATCCTCAGTTATGTATTTTTAAATATACGTACCCACACATAACTATGGATTTGTTTCTCCGATATTAATAATGACAATACAAACAACAGTATCATCAAATTAACCTCATTTCGGCCTTTCACACATTCCACGAGAATCATTAATTCAAAGTGAGATCTGAAAACGTTTCAGAACAAGTGATTGACACATCCACAGGAGGTTAAAATAATGAGACTGCTGTTCAAGCGCCTATATATTCTAGAAATCTGTATTTTACTGAACCCTACAAAATCTATTCCAGCTCAAATGAAACATACAGCAGAATTTTCATTTTCCTTAATATATCTCTTAATATATCTATATATCTTTTTCCTTAGTCTTCCAAGTTATTGCCATATACAGCTTATCAGCCGGTTTCGTCTGTTCGTCCGCACTTTATTCTGTCCGCGCTTTTTTCTGTCCTCACTTTTTCTGTCCGCCCTCAGATCTTAAAAACTACTGAGGCTAGAGGGCTGCAAATTGGTATGTTGATCATCCACCCGCCAATCATGAAGCATACCAAATTGCAACCCTATAGCCTCAGTAGTTTTTAATTTATTTAAGGCTAAAGTTATTCCTAATCGTGCATCTGGCAACGATATAGGATAGGTCACCACCGGGTAGTTGTTAAAGTTTCTTGAGCCGCTGCTCATACAGCATTATACCGAGACCACCGAAAGATAGATCTATTTTCGGTAGCCTTGATTATACGCTGTATCGGCTGCACAGAAAACTCGATTGCTCCGAAGAAACTTCAGCGCATTATTTACTTGTTTTCTTTAATTACTGGATCATTTTGAAGTCATTAATTTGTTTCAATTCCTTGAATTATTTGAATGTTCTAATATTTCGTCTAATATTTAATATAGCATTTTTGACAAAAAAAAATTATTTCCCATTAACACCTGAGCTAACTAACTTTTTTCCTAATTAATCTAACACTGTCCACATTCTCTAAATTCCTACTAAGGAAAATTTAGCATTCGCCAGATCTAGTTTTCCTCTTATCTCTTTCATTTTACGTTGTATATAATTAATTTCCAAACGCATTTCACGTCATTATTATTTGAATCTAACTTAATCAGTTCACTGGTTTCCCAACCCTTCCTGCCGCCTTCAGCTAATTTCTGAAGCAATGAAATCTTGCGTAAACTTCATCTCCTGCACGCCATGTTCCATTAGCATTACTTTGTCCAAGTCTTTTATCTGAACAAACCGTTACTTTGTAAGCACAGTAATAATTCTCCTCCCTCTGGAACATATTCATCTCGCTGAACTCCCTAAGTAATTCCTTTATGAATCTTTCGAGATTTTTCTCGTAATCCTAATTTCCTCTCCTGATTTATAGCTAGCCCTTTCACTTATTGCTGCAACTTTACATAATTGTACTCCAGATGTCTTTTTTTTTTCCTTTTTCACAATGCCATTATCTCATTATTTCACTCTCTGCATCTTCTGTTAATTCCACTGTGGTGAGCTGCACTGTAATAAAAAATTTTAGTCACAAACTCCCCATAGTCGACTTTACATCTTTTGAATTAAAAAATAAATTAGTGGAAACGCTAATTCTATAAGTCATTATACTGTTTAACTGTATTCATTTTAGCTTTCCGTAAAAGAAAACGATTGTGACGGCTTTGTCTGTCCGGCCGTAGTTTTTCTGTCCGCCGTCAGATCTTAAAATCTAACGAGGCTAGAGGGCTGCAAATTGGTAGGTTGATCATCCACCCTCCAGTCATCAAACATCAAAATGCAGCCCTCTAGCCTCAGTAGTTTCTATTTTATTCGATGTTAAAGTTAGCCATATTCGTGCTTCTGGCAACTATATAGGACAGGCCACCACCGGCCGGTGGTTAAAATTTCATGGACCGCGGCTCATACAGCATTATACGGAAAGATAGATCTAATTTCGGTGTCCTTGATTATACGCTGTGCAGAAAACTCGATTGCGGCGTATTTTTTACTTGTTTTGTGACGTGAATAACGGAAGCTTTCACTGAATATCTTTAGCTACACTATTCTTAATCGTTCCATAGTCAGAAGCATCCCATACTAAAATTTGTATCTTTTTATTAAAAAGGAAATAAGTCATTACACTTTCTAACTTTATCTTCACGGTTTACTAACCTAGGCGTGTTTTCTATAAATATCTGAATACATACTCCTTTCAACCAAGTCACTCATTAAATTTCCCTCATTCACTTCAGATTTTCCACTTTTCAGACCCACACTTCCTAATAGTATTACCTATTTATTTGATTATACTATCTATCTATTTTCAGCTTCAATAGGAATTTTCCTTAATGTAAAATGATTACTTTATATTAAGGGTTCATATGTGACAGGCAGATAGTGAAACCAGGCATTTCACGAACTGCCTGAATTTCAGGCAGATAGCGAAATGCACTTAGGGACTTTTGATCTCTCAGGGGCTAGTACTAAACACGGCGGAACAGTGTAGGTGAGTCACTGTTTCGCTGTGTTTAGTACTAGCCCCGGGGGGTGATCAAATGTCCCTAAGTGCTTTTCGCTTCCTGCTTGAAACTTCAGGCAGTTTAATGCCTGGTTTCGCTATATGCCTCTAACATTTATGAAAATCATCCCTGCAAAAGATGGTTAATTAAATAGTTCTATAAAATATATTCCAAAAACTTTCTTAACAGTAAAAGCAAATTAAGCTTTAGCGTGAGATTACATATATCTGATAATAAGTTACGTACTTTTCCCTATACCAAACGACCGTTAAAGGTTTAGGTAATAGTCAGTGAATGTATGTAAAATCAGAGTGATTTTTTTTTAACGAAAAATAGACCAACTTCATATCAGTTCTATGCCCCGGCTAGCTACTATATAAAAAAAATGAATAAAAATACAATTTGTTGTTCCTGCACAAAAAAAGTTATGTGGAAATAAAGACCTTTACCCTGATATATGGTAAATATTATACTGAATCGCTTTAAAGAATCCTTGTGTGTGTAGATATATGATACGGAATTAAATGAACAACTGAAATATTCGAAGAAAATATTTCTGTCTAACCTAGTAATGATGTTTCATCTTATATAGAAATTTTAAAGACTTATTCACTGAATAACAAATATATTTCTGTTTGTGGCAAGGGTGCTACTGTAAAGTTTTAGCATATCGTTCTTTGTATGCAAATAATGTAATGTAATGAAATTCTTGCAGTTTTACAGGTGAAATACAATGGGAATATTAAAGGGTTAACAAAGCGTTCTAGTTCAGTTCTTGGAAAAGGGGAATACAGAACTTACAAAAGTGCATAAGAAAGTCTCTGTGAAGAGAGGGAGAATTGAAGAAAGGAAGTGATGTGTTTCTCATCGCATTGATTGTGACATATATATATATATATATATATATATATATATATATATATATATATATATATATATATATATATATATATATATATATATATATATGTGTGTGTGTGTGTGTGTGTGTGTGTGTGTTATATAAGTTTTATACGTGGGTGTCTGCAACATAACAGTCAGTGACTTGCGTTGGACAGGACCCAGTAGACTTCAGAAGAGATGCAACCTGGGCTTCGCTGGAAGCCCTTGAGTCCCATGGGCGTGATGTGCCCTTAGGTTGCTTGTTTTTCTTCATGCCGAATGGCAACACTCAATACGTTTCTTGTTTGACGTTTAGAGACGCTTTTTGGGTAACGTGGATGTCAGTTTCGGCTATCAGACGCCACGCTGCCCTAAAATGAAAGACTGCAGTATCTGCAGAAATACAAAACTGAGAAAAATGGTAGATACTCCCTTGCCTTACTCCTGATTTTGCAGATACTGCAAATGGGACCCCCCTAAATACTCGTGGAAAGCACTGAAGAATCGTTCTGAAACTGCGGTAACTTGTGTATTAGTGTCTCGCGAGCCCAGTAGGTGGCATATCTCGATTTCTAAAGTTTTGCAGATACTGCAGTTTTCCATTTTAGGGCAATGTGGGCAAGCTTGTCTTCCCTGTGGATGACCTAGGCCCTTTCATTAGCTGCAGATGGGATGTCTACCTACAGCAGGCGTACATAAAATGCTGATGTAAGGCCGTTTACTTTCTTTGGGCCACTATACCATCTCCGTAGGCTCATTTCAGTACGCCCGGAGCAGTCTTAGGAGCAGGATTCTCTCATATCCTATTGGCATTTTGATTTACACACCACATTGCTACCCTAGCGCTATTCTCCTTGCATTTTAGCACATTTTTATCTATTTATCAATTTATTTATTTATTTTTTCTTTTTAATAAGTGAGATTTCTTCTTTTTGTATTTCTCTTAACCTTCTCTTACTTCCTAATGAATTTCAAGTCAATGGCCCCTGTGGTTATGTTCCAGATGAATGGGGTTCGACTAAATAATAATAATAATAATAATAATAATAATAATAATAATAATAATAATAATAATTAGCCTACGTCTACGTCAATCCTCTGGGGACAGTGTCGTGCGTAAATTGATTGATTTGCGGACAATCCTAAGTTTTACTATCTAGTAGAGGACCCTTGGAGTCATGCCACGGCTGGGGATTCCTAGTAAAGCTTGGCATTCCTTCTAGTACAAAAACCTTAAGGTACTGGATAGCTTACTAGCAGGTCCTCCTCATTATTTGCTGTCGTAAGTCGGCCAAATTCGTCAATTTTCTTTCTGTTTACAGTTTCTGGGATACGGCAGGAATTCTCAGTTCATTACCAGCTGGCGAGCTCAGTCCAGTGTATGATAATTATACACACACACACACACACACACACACATATATATATATATATATATATATATATATATATATATATATATAGATAGATAGATAGGTAGATATGTGTATGTATGTATGTATACATATATAAATGTATATATATATATATATATATATATATATATATATATATATATATATATAAATAGAAGCGTTATATATGAACGAAATGTGAAAATGTAAATGAATTTGGAGTATTTCAACACCAGACTGATGACGATGAGAAAGAGGGAATAACAAAACGAAGAACAAAAGATGATGAGAGAATAAGATATGTGATAGCGAATTATACCAATTTTCCGTGACATTAAAGCAGAAGATATTGATTATATTATGCGACTAGAATTTGGATGAAAGCCCCTTCCTACAACAAACTCTCATCTACTTAAGGTATCTAGTTGTATCTAGTTCTAAGGCGATACCTCTTCTTTATCAGCAAGCGATCAATTGCACGGTTTCCTAACCTATTTACTCCTATCAGCTCCGATCTATGAACCAATTTCCTCAGACTATGGTATATCATTCGCAAAAGATATCAGCCTAACACAAAAACCCACAAAGTTTTATGCTACACTTCCCAGCTATTCAACTTTCAACCGTCCTATATTCTACGAGTATTACAAAAGCTATATATATATATATATATATATATATATATATATATATATATTTTTTTTTTTTTTTTTTTTATGCAACCTCCACATTTCTATCATTTTTCCTTTTATTTACATTCAACCTCCATGCCTCTTTAGAACTGGCTCAGCAATTCCTTCATGCGTTGTAACTTTAGCCTCAATATATGGTCTTTCTCTATTACTGGTAACCGTTTAAGAGTTTTCATTTTTTTCAGTTTTTTTTTTTGCTTTTGTTTTGTGTCAGGTTTTTTCTAAACTATTCGTTCTGAGAGCGTTTTTTCTTGCTTGTATAAAGAACCGCATGGTGGAGTTTTTTCTGTTGTAATTGGATTTTTGCTTGAAGTAAAAGTTCAAGCAAAGACGCAAGTTATAACTACCTTAAAACAATTCTTGTAATTTAATCATTTACTTATATTTTTTGTCTATTTAATTCCCGGTTTGTTAGTTCATTTTTCCACCTCTATTAAGTGATCTCTTTTTCTGTATTTCTCATTACCTTCTGTTACTGCTTTCAAATGGACACCCTATTCGTTGGAAGCTTGAATTTCGAGTCAATGGCCCCTGTGGTGGACTTGCTCTATATGAATAGGGTTCATCTTCTGAATAATGACAATAACAAACTGGGAAAACGTAATGTTCACGGCACAAATGGGACGTTTAAAGTATCCATTACAAGGAAGACTATAAAGAACACCCGTGTTCCTTAAAGATTAGAATGAAATATGCCCCTCAAGTGTAGATCTTGATCTGTTGCTCAACAATAATACTAAAAATCCTTCAGCTTTTTTAGTTTTCTGTACAAGAAAACTATTGTGCCGGCTTTGTCTGTCCGTCCGTACTTTATTCTGTCCGCATTTTTTCTGTCCGCCCTCAGATCTTAAAAACTACCAAGGCCAGAGGGCTGCAAATTGGTATGTTGATCATCCAGTCTCCAATCATCAAACATACCAAATTGCACCCCTGTAGCCTCCTCAATGGTTTTGATTTTATTTAAGGTTAAATTTAGCCATAATCGTGCTTCTGACAACTATATAGGATAGGCCATCACTGGGCCGTGGTTAAAGTTTCATGGGCCGCGGCTCATACAACATTATACCGAGACCACCGAAAGACAGATCTATTTTCGGTGGCCTTGATTATAAGCTGTACAGAAAAGTCGACGGCGGATTTTTTACTTGTTATGATTAATGCGCTCATCGTCAGAGGGCGTGTGACTGAATAATATTTCTGAAATGATTATTCTGTCTAGGTAAAAAAAAGGACAGTGTATGTTTAGTAGTATATCAAGACTTACTTGTGAATAACAGTGCAATTGATATTTTACTTGAGGTGATTTTCACAAATGTTTTTCCGTTATGCATGCACTGCATTACCCATGTTGCATGGGCCAACATTGTTTTGTGAAATTTGTGATCACTTTATTTTATCCTCAGTCTTTTACATTATTTCAAGAAGGATGCATCGTACCATTTTCATTCTTAAAAAAAATCGTTTGATATTGTAATCTTCGAAACCACTAAGTTACACTCATTTCACCTCCTAGTCAGACTGCAAATCTTAGTTACCGTATTCTCTAGTTTGACCCAAATCCTTTGCCACTACATCGAACAAGCTCTCCCCATTTACATTTGAACTCCTGA
>NC_089751.1:52313116-52320616 GCF_040412425.1 Macrobrachium rosenbergii
ATTCTTATGATGATGAACTTTTTCGAGAGACCTTTTGTAATCAGGCAATTAACGTGGAAATCCCTTTCATGCTGATAAAGGCAATTATCTATTTATATACGTAAACCTTCAAAAATCAAAGGTCAAGGGGTCACGACCTGAGCCCAATGTTTATATCAGTCACCAACCATTTAATAGTATTATTTTAAGCATTAATATTTTAGGAATATTCAAGACAGCAGAGGATGACCTAAATGACGATATATAATAAAAGTCATTTCATATTTAGACGCGCTTTATCAAGCTTGGTAACGGAAACTAAATGTTATTATAATCAGGAAAATTTCATCTCTCAATTAGTTAGATTCAAGTCCTCCTGGGATACATTTCAATAAAAAACCACAACACTGCAAGAATAATTTTTGTAATGGAATGCTTCTAACGTTTCCAGTAATTGTTTCTCCTACTCAAGGAGCGTATTCAGTAAATTTCAAAATGAGGACAAGAGTGTTTTAGAGTGCATAAATTAACATGCGTATATTATATATACTTACATGAACGACACAAGTCATTTCAGTACTAAAGAATGTAGATAGCTCACTCTATATTCACTTTCTACCACTGGTAAGCAAACGCTTGACTTGCCACTAACATGCACTAGTGGATCCAGAAAAATTTCATGGGGGGCCCCACCAATTTTCTCATTATTTTCTCATTATATATATATATATATATATATATATATATATATATATATATATATATATATATATATTGTTATCATTAAGATTGTTATTATTTTTTCTCAAAATTTTATTATTTCTACAAAAAAATTTCCCCATTTTTTTATTTCACATATATGTTATTATTATCTAAATCTTCAATAGGCGGGGTCAAATTCGGCGCTGAATTTGAACCCGCCCTACACTCATATAAATGCTGATCTAACCCGTCACTCATTCAGTTCGTCTTCACCAACGTCCTGACAACGACCACGGAGATGGTTGAAACATGTAGACTGCACAATGTACAAGATGTAAGCAAAATATAATATTTTCACAAGACAATCTTTGACAAATATCCCAATTTAGACAAATATGAATATTGGAATTCTACTCAACAACCTAGCTGAGCCAGAGAAAAGAATTGCCAGGAGAATTGAAAAACCCTGTATAAGATTACTTCGTTGAAAGCTGCCATTATTTTCAACAAATTATTATTATTATTATTATTATTATTATTATTATTATTATTTAGAAGATGAACCCTATTCACATGGAACAAGCCCTCAGGGTCCCTTGACTTGAAATTCAAACTTCCAAGGAATAGGGTGCTCCTTAGAAAGGAGTAACAGGAGGTAATGGGAAATAGAGGAAGAAGAGATCACTTATTAAAAAAAAATAATAAATTGATAAATAAATAAAAAAAAATCAAGTAAATTATTAAAACAAGTGGTGAATTAGGGTAATGCATTACATTATTGCCATTAACAGTATAACAATTAACGCTGTGCGAGGAGGAAGCGAAAGAGTCTATGAATTTCCTCCATGCGCGCACGCTTCTTGTTCTTTCATTTCCGTAAATCTCCATTCACCTGTAGCCTACTTGTCTCAGTTCTCATCCCAATGGGCATGGGTTTTCCAGCTCTCCTGATGCCCAGAGGGCACCAGCTGACACTATCCCGCACTGTCTACCTCGGGGCGGTGCGAAGGACAAGTCCAGTACAACACAGTCTATATTCCTCTCTTTCCTGCCAAATGCCTTCAGATATTTGTCTTAAAGGTTTATTTTCAGTTCGATGGATTTCTTTTGATTTGGATGTTATAGTTTCATTGCCATGCTATGATTCGTAAAACAGGTAAGCAATCTTCCATTTTGTATATATAAAAGTAATGTTTAAAATGCCTGAAATGTATATACACACAGAGGGGAAGAAATAAGATAACTATGTATGTATATATATATATATATATATATATATATATATATATATATATATATATATATATATATATATATATATGTATATATATATATATATATGTATAATATATATATATATATATATAATATATATATGTATAAATATATATATATATATATATATATATATATATATATATATATATATATATTATAATATATATATATATATATATATATATATATATATATATATATATATATATATATATAATATATATATATATATATATATATATATATATATATATATAAATATATATAAATATATATATATATATATATATATATATATATATATATATATATATATATATATATACACACATATACACACATATATATAACAATTGTTTATGCATCATTCCAGTACTTACTCAAATTGTAAATTCCACCTTTCAGGGCTATGAGAAAATACTTCGGAGGGCAGCAAAGCAGTATAAGAATAGGTATCCACACTTTATTCCTTTGTACCGTGATGGAAAATAACTCTTGCTTCTTTACTACAACTGGTCTGACCATTGCGAGAAAATGGCAGGCTGCTGCTTTTCCTAGCAGGGAACGATTCCGAACATCCCACACTCCATTATACGAAGTAAACTTCTCCCAGTGTTTGTAAACATGTCCGCCCAACCCTCTGGCTCCGATATATCATACATTTATCGAGACAGGTATGAGAGTCGGCCAGTGTTCGAAGGATTCACAAGGCACACGTTGGTCGTAAGGCACTGGATTTTTTTTTTCTCCTCGATACATCTGAATATATTTTGTGACTGTTTACTATTCTCTCTCCCGTTCTCTGGTTCCCTGTTTCTCTCGTTCTCTGGACGTAGGATGATAATAAACGTTAGGAACTGATAGCTGGCACTTGTATTTTTCTATTATTTTAATTTTTTTTTTTTACTGATGTCATTGGTAATTAAATATTACCCTAGATGTGAATATGGGTCAGATACTAACATACATATTTTTGATAGGTTAGTAACCTGAAATTCATATTTTAGATATAACAAGAATTGGTGAATATATATATATATATATATATATATATATATATATATATATATATATATATATATATATATATATATATATATATATTTATATATATATATATTATAACAGAACCAGGGACTTAATTATACAGAACCATTTATATATATATATATATATATATATATATATATATATATATATATATATATATATATATATATATATATATATATAACCTAGATTTAAGGGCCTTAATACACAGAACCAGGTTTATATATATATATATATATATATATATATATATATATATATATATATATATATATATGTTTCATGTTTCTGTATTAACCCCCTTAAAACTAGGTTAGTAATTTCCGCCCTGCACGATATATGTTATCATAAATGAAATATGATTTTTAGGTGAGTAACTTGTCTGAAATATTCTCCGTTTGCGTTATCACACAACTTCTATTATTCTGTGAGCCGGCCGCGTTAAAGACAATGTTTGTGTTTACGAAAACACCTTCCTTCTGTTTCTGGCATATCAAAGAAAGGCTTGAAGCAGGCTGAAGTAAAACATTATTTGTACGAAATATGTAGCAGATGATACAAGTGAATTTGTTTTCTAGGGAAAGGCAGTTGGTATTTAAACTGCGTTTGTTTTTGTAACCGCTTGTTTGATCTGTGTCCTTGTTTTTCGTCTGCGTTGCTTTTGTAACTCTAACGGTTTGAGGCTGTTTAATCTATTGTAAAGCCATCAGATGACTTCAAAAGGACGTTGTGTCGTTCAAGAGACTTTGAAAATATACCGAGTTTCATCTTGATGCGGAAAAAAATACCAATAAAAACCAATAAAACCTTACATTACAATTATTCCTTTAATTATATATATATATATATATATATATATATATATATATATATATATATATCTATATATATAATATTTCCAATATATATATATATACATATATATTATTTTAATATATATATATATATATATATATATATATATATATATATATATACATATATATATATGCGTTTTTATCTTTCTATATATATATATATATATATATATATATATATATATATGCGTTTTTCTCTTTCTGTAGCAGCAATTTTTAATCCTTCGGTTTCCGAACATTAAAATACCAGCCTGACTTACTGGACAGTTAGAAAATTTAGCTTTTGTGCATTGTAGATTATTTAGTGTACATCATCATGTGTGGAACTCACTGCTTAAAGGCGCGGCAACAGTACAGCAAAACGTGATATGAAAACACGTCGGCAACTTATCGCACACAAATCATAAGCAGTTTGAATACAATTCAAATGCTTATTGTTAGCTCTAACCAGTTCTTCATATGATTATCCAGCATTTGCCAAAACTTCGTTTTCCACTTTTGGTCGTTAACTTGTTTTTAGCTTATAAACAAAAAGTTGATCACTTGTGTTCAACTTGTTTGTCATATATATGCAAAAAGTTGATAACTTGTGTTCAACTTGTTTGTCATATGTATGGAAAAAGTTTACTACTTGTCTCCAACTTGTTTGTCATATGTATACAAAAAGTTGACAATTTGAGTTCAACTTGTCATATGTATGCAAAAGTTGATGACTTGCGTTCAACTTGTTTGCCATTTGTATGCAAAAGTTGATGACTTGTGACCAACTTGTTTGTCATATATATGCAAAACGTTGATGTCCTGTTTACAACTTGTTTGTCATATGTATGCGAATAGTTGCCGACGTGTGTTTACCACTTGTTTTGCTATAGTATGGACACACCCTAAGACGCAATTCCGAATGCATCTGAATAATAAATGACATCGCCACTTGCTCTCTCGCTGAACTAAATGCATCATGCATGACACACGAAAAGAGATTATTCTGTTCGCTCAGAGATTAGCTCTAAGTCGCTATCTCCGCCTCACCCCCGTCCCCATCCCCCGGAATTTTAAAACTTTGGACCGTCCTTTATTTGCATGCCTTTTGGAGATAGAAACTCTGGTGGCCGAGTTGCTTCTGGCGCGGAGTCAAAGTTTTGGGCGACGGTGGCCCTGTTTTGCCCTTATCAGAGGCGGGGAAGATATGGCTCTGTCAGCAAATTTTGCCTTTTTCGTATATGAATAATTATCAGACCTCGTTGCAGTATGGAATCTGGAACGCGACGGCTCATTCACAAATACGTAATGGTATTGAATTACCAGATCTCGTTACAGTTTGGAATCTGGAACGCGAGGCTCATTCACAAATACGTGATGGTATTGAATTACCAGATCTCGTTACAGTTTGGAATCTGGAATGCGAGGCTTCTTTACAAATACGTATTGGTATTGAATTATCAGATCTCGTTGCAGTATGGAATCTGGAACGCGAGGCTCATTCACAAATACGTAATGGTATCGAATTATCAGATCTCGTTGCAGGATGGAATCTGGAACGCGAGGCTCATTCACAAATACGTAATGGTATCGAATTATCAGATCTCGTTGCAGGATGGAATCTGGAATTCAAGCCTTATTCGCAAATACGTAATGGTAGTCAGAGCAATTACGTAATTGTATTTACTTACACGTATAGACGATTAAACGAACTGACGAAAGTTTTAATTGATTTCCCAATTCATATCTCATTACCGATTCAAGGTTGTGAATTCCATGAATTCCTGGTTACAACACAGGCTGATATTAACCAGTGTACCTCCCTAGAAGGAAATTCCCGTAGCCCATTATTATGACATGACAATTATCATATTATAATAATTGCAGTCCTACAATACGTACCCTGTAATTTCCGATAATATTCCCTCGCTCACCCAAGACCGAATTGAAACTGATCCTATGTAAAATAGGGAACATTTGGTGCCTTAGTTAATTATCCAGATAGAAACGATAGTTAATATGTATATATATATATATATATATATATATATATATATATATATGTGTGTATGTATATATATATATATATATATATATATATATATATATATATATATATATATATATATATATATATATATATATATCAACTATATATAAATATATATATATATATATATATATATATATATATATATATATATATATATATATATATATATATGTTTGAAAACATCTCTCCACTGCAATTTTTGAAAACCCCAATTTCCCCAATACAAAGTTACAATTCAGAAGGAACTGGTTTCGATCCTGGCAAACAATAGTAAAAATGGCAAATTTCATTGTCTAGACTTCGTCATTCGATACATGTCTAACCTCTAGATGATTTGGCTCCTACTCCTAACAACGCCTCACCCCTAACCCCCGTCAAAAGGAAAAAGGATTTATTGTTTATTTATTGTTTACTTTCCATTTCTTGGAACGTGTTTGTTTCGCCTCGGGGTAATTCGCGAATTACGTTTCTCGTGAGCCTCAATGAAATTCCTTTTGAATTCGGCAAATTAAATTATTTTGATCTTCACGTCTCTTCCGCTGCAATTGCGCTGCACGTCTGATCACCTCTTTTGATGCCGGGAAATATGAAAGGGCTTGTCTTAGCAATTTCGCCGTAAAGTGCTTCCCGTGCTGCCCGTTTTCAATAAAAGCAGCGATATGGCAGGGGCGTTCAATATCCGGGGAAACAAATCATGAAAACGCTAGATGGAATAATTGATGATAAAAGTCCGCGGGAAGCTCGTTGATTACAACTTGAAATTATGGAGACGGAGGGTCGATGCTGGTTTGGGACCTTATCGGGTTGTGAGAATATTTCTCTGCTTGTTTCAGCTGGTCCTTGATGTTTCGTTTTCATGTGTTTATAACTATGCTGCCCTGTTTTGGACTGCAAGCTCCAGTATTGGTAGGAAGAGGTTATATTTACTCTTTCGATTAATATATGTCATCTAATATTTATAGATGTGGAATGATAAACGAGAGAGGAAATGATCATCAATAGCTTGCATTTATATACAGCATATATATATATATATATATATATATATATATATATATATATATATATATAGAGAGAGAGAGAGAGAATCTAATGGCCCAGATACGTATACAATCGTAATAGCCGCAATGGCCTCTTAACTTTTCGAATTCTTCACGCTTTCCGGATACGCTTATATAGGCTTCCTAGTTCTAAGAACTGGGATATAAGTATCTCCTATTGTGGTGTAATTGAAAATTATCCCCCATCAGTTCTTGGTATGTGTGTTATAATTCTATACACTTATTCACTTTCCAGCTGACTTCTTAACTAAAAATAAAAGTACGGGATAGAAAATGAGGAACATCTTGGTCAAGCGGACCAGAATTTTGAAGACTTTTCACACAAATGTATTTAATCTATAATTATAATTTCTGGAAGCAATCGGAACTTTCACAACTCGTCATACGTTTCCGATTTTAACAGCATTGGCCGTTTTTTTTTTTTTTTTTTTTTTTTTTTCTGAAAAGAAAACTATTGTGCCGGCTTTGTCTGCCCGTCCGCTCTTTGTCCTGCCCGCACTTTTTCTGTCCGCCCTCAGATCTTACAAACTACTGAGGCTAG
>NC_089751.1:52325616-52328116 GCF_040412425.1 Macrobrachium rosenbergii
AAAATATGTACAAATGAACACAAATAAAAGAATGGCACTTTCTAAGTATCAAGAAGCCAGCTGTAGCACTTTATTTAACCCAGGAATAAATACGAAAAATGTGTACAGGTCAACACAGGTAAGAAAATACCACTTTTTAGGTATCAAATAATCAGAAATAACATCTTATTTGACCCAGGAGTAAATATGAAAAATGTGTGTGGGCGAACTTAAAAGAATTTTTTTTTTACTACCCACGACAAAACAGGTTTGCTGATCATTCCTTAAAATTAATTGCATCTTCTTTCATTAAGCTCAGTGCCCTCAGGTCCATAATGACATTGTTCACACAGGTAATTAAATGGTCGTTGTACGTCATTATGAAGGCCGTGATGAAATAGTCGTGATAAACTTGGCCTTAATCCCCCCGCCTCTCTCTCTCTCTCTCTCTCTCTCTCTCTCTCTCTCTCTCTCTCTCTCTCTCTCTCTCTCTCTCTCTGTCTGTCTTGGATAAGAAGAACCAAACTCATTGTGCGATAAGTTACACATGTAATTTAATCGATATTCACCTCTCTCTCTCTCTCTCTCTCTCTCTCTCTCTCTCTCTCTCTCTCTCTCTCTCTCTCTTGTATGAATATCCATGGTCATTGTACGACAGGTTACACGTATAACATTAAATTATACTTATAACCTGGCGCACAATGACTATGGATACTCATACGAGAGAGAGAGAGAGAGAGAGAGAGAGAGAGAGAGAGAGAGAGAGAGAGAGAGAGAGGTGAATATTGATTAAGTTATACGTGTAACTTATCGTACAATGAGTTTGGTTCTTCTCATCCAAGAGAGAGAGAGAGAGAGAGAGAGAGAGAGAGAGAGAGAGAGAGAGAGAGAGGTCTACTTTCCTTAATCAAACCGAAGAGAAGCATAATTTTACATTGAATTTTTTATCCAAAAATTTTTTTTCTCTTCTATGGCGGAAGAAACCTTCCCCCTTTACCAAAGGCTTTCTTCCAACCTTCCTTTTTCATTTGTCTCGCCAAGACCAAAACCACGGCGGTTTTATTCGAGGGAATTCTCCCAGATATTAACTATTTAGTCTCCGGAATCTTCTTCTCTCATAATGAAACCGTGAAGATGATCGCCGAGATGCCTCGAGTATTCTCTCAAATAGATTGGCGAGTAATAAATATGGATAAGCATAACTCATAAGCCTCAGAATTTAAAGACTCGACGGAAGCGGGTGTTGTGCTTCTTCTTTTTTCTTTGGTAGCCACAGGTACACACACGGATATGAATACATACATACGTACATTATATGCATGTATGTATGTGTAGATATATACATACATACACACATATATATACAGTATATATATATATATATATATATATATATATATATATATATATATATATATATATATATATATATATATATGCGTGTGTGTGTGTTCGTGTGTGTGTGTGTGTGTGTGTAAAGATCTCTGTCTATGTGTTTATTTGCGCGTATATCTTTGATAAGTGAAAATCAAAGATGCTGCACGGGAGTTTCTCTAGGATTGGTAATCTCGGGAACGCTTACCCTTGGGCACAAAAGCGAAAGAAAAAATCTATTCATAAAAAAAAAAATTAATTTAAGAATTAATTACTTAACGCTCATCAAAGGAAACCGCGTTGCTGATCCACTTATGAGGCCAAATCTCTCCCGTGGTCTGAAGCTTTCTAGTACATTTTAATTGGTCTTTTTATTTTTATATGAGGCTTCAGATGATAAATTAATCATTAGGTAATTTGTCGTAACCTGTAAATTCAGTTTTGTTTGTGTGTGTGTGTGTGTGTTTTTTTTTTTTTTTTTGTCTGGTAGCCTTTTTCTTTGTTTGATTCGCGACAAACTAACAAACTCCGTCCTTTTCCCGTGCTTTTGTCACGTTATCTGATGTTTGTTCTGCTTATCAGAAATACCTGTGGTTTACCTATACCCCACACAACAATAATATTCATCCCAATAATCATTCCGCTTTCTCTCAGATAACACCTGTAAAAGCAACTTACCGAGAAAGATCTTATAATTACTGTGCGAACGCGAACTCTTCATTTTTCACTATTTTTCGTTGAGACCAGTGGTTCCCAGCGTGGGGTGTATGCCCCACCAGGGGAGTGTTATTTGATTTTTACGGAGGGCAATTCGAGAATGTTTGAACCAAGTTAATGGCCTATTACGTTTCCTCACTTTTTGAATAATAAGAATTATATCTCAACACAGGGGCGCATCAGGATGCCCAAAAATAACTATTAGGTGGGGTATGTCCAAAAAAAGTTTTGGAACTACTGGTTTAGACCCTCCAAATACCTCTCTCATTTCAGCATTTTCTGTAAGTGGCCTTATATATGAGAACAATGCTCTCTTGTGTTAAACAGGCCATCAGTTTTATTGTTTCCTAGCGAGTTTTAGCTGATTGTTTTCAATATATTAATAAAATTTAGCATGTATTTGACAAGTGGCAACAATAATTTTGGCTGT
>NC_089751.1:52333116-52348116 GCF_040412425.1 Macrobrachium rosenbergii
GAAGGCCGTGCATAGTTTTGTGGTTCATTTCTTAAAGATTGGGATGAAGCTGATTTTCTCCATATTGCCGCATCAGATGAATTCTTCATTTACACAGTCAAGAAGCCAAATCATAAAAATGACATCATTTGGGCTGCAAAGTTGGATGATATCAGCAATGACATGCACTATCGCCAAGTTGTGAAATTTCCTGAATGTTTGTGAATTTTTCTCTGTTTCACAGCCAAACAGTTAATGTGGACCATCCAAGAAAAAGGACAGTCATGGGATGGCGAATACTTCAGAGAAACTGGGCTTACTGGTGGAGTATTTCCTTTCCTCAAAGATCCTGAAAATGTGTTATCTGTTGAAGAAGTCACATTTTTGCATGATAAGGCACCATGTTTCAAGGCTCTTCAGACACAGGAGCTACTTCGAAACAGTGGTATCGATTTCTTCTCATCAAGTGAATTTCCAGGTAGCTCCCCTGACCTTAATGTGTGTGAAAACATTGGTAGTATCTTAAAGGATCGTGTTGAAGCGTGCACAGTCAACTATGAAGGTATAAAAGCCTCGACGACCTGCGAAGAGAGGTGACCGAAGTGCTCAGGGAAATGGAGTTTGAGTTTCAGCTTTTTTGTGATTTGCTGAAATCATACCCCTCAAGAATGCAGGCTGTGGTACAGCCAGATGGAGGCCACACAAAATATTAAATACTCAGAGAGAAACTTAAATAAATACCTGTTCTGAATTACTTTTGTTTTTGTCCATATCAATTTTAGTTTATGCTGTAGAGGGCGGTCTCTAATTTCGAAACACCCTGTATATATATGCATATGTATGTGTATATAAATATATAAATGTATATATATGTATATATACATACATATATATATATATATATATATATATATATGTGTGTGTGTGTGTGTGTGTGTGTGTGTGTGTGTGTGTGTGTGTTTGTAAATGAGTGTGAGTATATGTATGTATGGGAATCTTCGCTTACTATTCCTTTTGGAGTGTCTCTTATATCACTTATACTGCACCGAATCATGCATTAACTTCGAAGCAATATGCATGCATCTGTGTGCGGGTGTGTGTGTGTGTGTGAGTGCATGTGTGCACGCGAATATGAAACCAAATAAAATAATAACCGAAAATCTGTACAGAATTGCAACACCGACATTGCAAAGTCATCGAAGGTGAAAGCGCCTGATATGCAATATGCTTATGTGATTGGAACTCGGAGGTATATATATATAAATTCGAGCTGAAAAAAATAAAGAATCTGAAATCACTGTGTGACTCGTTTTTTGTCACATCGAGCTGGGTAACTGATGATTGTAGTTTTTATAATCCGAGCCATTTCTCGCTGTGAACGACCAATCGCTTTTTGAAATAGCTCCTAGTCACTTTAGCAATTAATTCGCTCAGGTACTTCCGATGTCAAAAAGAATGGAAATATTTCGATAGGCATATTTTTTTTTGTTTCGTTATTTAGCTTCGCAATTTTTTTTTTAAATGGCTTTGGTTTTATTTTCACGGACGTATATGAGTGAAATGAAGGGGTTTATGCAAGTATTTTCAATTTCAGAAGGCAACTTAAACGCTGAACTGTCACTGGGTATGTTATCACGGATATGCCTAGAGACAGACTGTATGTATAAGCGATTTAGCCAGTCATAGTTTTTAACAAAGGGGACTATCTCTCTCTCTCTCTCTCTCTCTCTCTCTCTCTCTCTCTCTCTCTCTCTTAAGAGGTAGACAAGTGCAGATTATTACATTGTAATGAGTTACGCAGCCTCTCTCTCTCTCTCTCTCTCTCTCTCTCTCTCTCTCTCTTTCCCGCTCTCTCTATCTCTCTCTCGCTTTCTCCTCGCTCTCTCTCTCTCTCTCTCTCTCTCTCTCTCTCTCTCTCTCTCTCTCTCTCTCTATCGTTGGTGGGAGGTGTATGGATACGTATGATTCTATTACTGAATATATTCACGTCTCCTTTGGGTCTTATCATTCTTCTTCTCTTGCCAAAATATCACACATTTTCTTTCGCCATTGTGATCGTAAAATATGAACAAGTAAAAAGTGCGCCGAAGTTTCTTCGGAGCAATCGAGTTTTCTGTACAGCCGCTATAGCTTATGATCAAGGCTACCGAAAATAGATCTATTTTTCGGTGGTCTCGGTATAATGCTGTATGAGCCGCGTCCCATGAAACGTTAACCACGGCCCGGTGGTGGCCTATCCTATATCGTTGCCAGAAGCACGATTATGGCTAACTTTAAACTTAAATAAAATAAAAACTACTGGGGCTAGATGGCTGCAATTTGGCATGTTTGATGATTGGAGGGTGGATGATCAACATACCAATTTGCAGCCCTCTAGCGTCAGTAGTTTTTAAGATCTGATGGCGAACAGAAAAAATGCGGACAGAATAAAGTGCGGACGGACAGACAAAGCCGGCACAGAAAGCATGAAGAAGAGTGTTCAATTAAAAATAATTTTTTTAGCTCAATTCTTGAAATTACTTTACTTAGTTATTTTTTAATAAGTGATCTCTTCTTTCTGTATTTCCCATCACCTTCTGTTACTTCTTTCTAATGAATATCATACTCTTGAGAAGCTTGAATTTCAAGTCAACGGCCCCTTTGGTGGGCTTGTTCCATATGAATAGAATTCATCTTCTGAATAATAATAATAATAATAATAATAATAATAATAATAATAATAATAATAATAATAGTGAGAAATTATGTGAGTCCTGAATTACCCCCAAGAAAAATAACCATGTCACAAAACGAGAAAATAAGTGAACGCCGAGAATCAGAATCAACTATTCATAAGATTCTCATCCATCAAAGAACTTCATTTTCGTTTGAAGTGATATTTGCTGTGGTAAATTATCGTTGGTATTCATATAAAAGCTTTTTAACAGCATTATGCTTACTGAGATACGTTGAAATATTGCATGGCGTCGTTTGTTTTGGTTCCAGTGAGTGAATAGGTCCTGCCTGTGTAACTTCAGACATCAGATAAAAGAGTGTCGAAACTGTTTTCAGAATTCTCTCTCTCTCTCTCTCTCTCTCTCTCTCTCTCCACCTGAACACACCTGAACACCTACTTTAGACTAAACAATTTTGTAAATGATTTTTCTGTATCCGTTTCATTCCACTTGACCCAAACTTCAAAATCAGGAAAATTTCCAAAATTCTTATGCTTGCCCTTCTTTCCACTTGAATGTTCCGTTCTTTCGTTTGATCTCTTCAAATTTGCCTTTTTTTTTTATTCACGCTCATACTTTCACAAGCAACCTTCTACTTGTACTTAAACTTAAATTAAAATCTGTTACTCATCTTGATTTATTTCTTGTGTTATTCACCCCATCTTCCATTCTTCCATTTCCTTCTTTCTTTATAGTGAACACCATATTCTCTGGAAGCTTGAATTTCAAGTCAATGGCCCCTGTTGGCTTGTTCCTTAAGAATAGGGTTTATCTTCTGAATAATAATAATAATAATAATAATAATAATAATAATAATAATAATAATAATAATAATAATAATAATAATAATAATAATAACAGTATGAAGTATGAATTCCCAATTATGAATGAACACATTCCATTCCCTCCCTGTCCAAACAGTTGTTGAAGGTAACTCCAGCTATTTTCTTTAACCATCAATAATCACTCAAGGTAGCAGTAACACTGCTACCAGTCCTTTCGGAACACTTTAGACTGTCTTAATATTATGAGTGGCTTCTACACTCTGTCATGTACTTACATTGCAATCAGACATCATCAGCTGCTCCATGCCCTATTCCTAATTCATTTACCTATCCAGATGTTTTATAATGTATTCTCTTTCTTTCTCTCTCCATTAGGACCATTTATGCTACGAACCAGTTACTGTTTAATCCTTTATCTCGACATTTTCGCGTCTCTGATACATGAATTCCTTCTTTAAGCTCTTGCCCAGAGTCCCTCCTATATGTGCATTAATTTCATTCGCGTTCTCTCTCTTAGACCATGATTATTTTGTGGAATTGAATAGAATATGAAATTTAGGCTAAAGGCCAAACACTGTGATCTATGAGGTCATTCAGCGCTGAAATTGAAACTGAGAATAAAAAGATCTTAAAGTTGTAACAGAAGGACAACCTCGCAGTTGCACTAGGAATCAATTGTCAGGAGAGAGTGGAGCGTAAGTTGGAAGAGTGAGACCAAGAAAGATGGTACAGTAAAGGTAATGAAAGTTGTTTCAACTAGGGGATGAAGGGATGCTGCATAGAACCCTAAGTAATGCCTACAGTGCGCCACGTGAGGTGCACTGACAGCACTACCCCCTCTACGGGGTCTTTATGAACAATACCATTTTGTGATCGTGTTTTCTGCGCTGCAGCTGAAAATAAAAAAAAAAATAAGTTTTTTAATTACAAACCTTATGGTTTCATAACCCGACATTTTATCTTTGATTTACGCCTTCCTCGGAACCAACTATGCCATAAATTTTCGCGGAGATAATCCGATCGCACAAGCTTTGCAAACTTATGACAAACTCCCTCCATTTTTGCGCATTACACTCACACCGTTAGTCATCTGCCTTCTCTTTGCATGTCATCACAACATTTTGAACATTCTCTTCCGAATATCAACTATCTCTTTCTTTCACTTCAGCTTCAACCAGATAATCATCAGATATACCTGCACACCAAACACACTCCCATTTTCCACATTACGTTTATAAACTCTCTCTACAGTCTTATCTGAACTGACACATATTCCAGCACAGGCTTTTGCTTCCAATTTACTGCTTCCATAGCATAGACATGACTATACATTTTTCTTTGGAAATCTCGTGTTCCCATCATTCAATCTTCCCTCTGGACACATACCTATCAGGCTCTCTTCATTCGCACTTTCTATTGGCACTATATACCTGAGAAGTATATCTTTTAGAATACCAAAAACATCATAGTAAGCAGATTTTGCTTCTGGAACACTGACAATATTAAGTGGAAGTTTCTAGTATTATAGTTCTCTGACAATTTTCTGGTTATCTTTTAAGTTTTCATTTATTTTATCTTCTGTTTGAGAATGAAGTCCTAATAAGGAATACTAGGAGCCAGAGGGCACGAAAGAGTGAGAAATTACATCATCAGGCAAATAACGAAAGGATTCTGGGGAGGCGGATATGGCTTGGGTATGTGCTTTGCAATGCCCATGAGACGTAAGTTCCTGGTAGTGTCAGCTAGGGAGTGTCAGCTACACTCGTGTGGGCACCAGAAAAGTTTTTGAAGAATGAGACCTTTTGGATGAGAATTTACAAGAGTGGGGGATGGGGTGCTTCAGATGAATAGGGGCATTTAGAAGTGAAAGCATAGGAAAGACGCGAATGGCAGAATTTCACAGGATCCATTTCCGTCTCAGGCGTCGGAGACGATGACACTGGACGTTTCCCACTTATTGCTTCGCCCTTCGATGCATTCTATCATGTTGGTTGACGCAACACCATTCGCCCAGAGTGAACTGCTTTATGTCCTCCTTTGTGTATCTCTCTCTCTCTCTCTCTCTCTCTCTCTCTCTCTCTCTCTCTCTCTCTCTCTCTTTGTCCTCTTAAAACGCATCTTTGCACTATCCTTTCTCCCAGCATCCATTCACGGGATATTTGAAGATTGCTGCTGACCTTTTCCCATTTAATACCTCTATGTTCTATTTTGTTTTGTTTTCCCGTGTGTCAAGAGGATGACATGAAACGCCCTGTGTCAATTTTATATGAAAATATAACCGCACGCTCAAGGTGTTGTGACTGGCAAAGAGTAAATAGGTTTGGGGAAACGATGGGTTGTGCAGCTCTTGGTGAGAATGACACCTTTTGAAGGGTGTTACTTAAAATGCTATAACTCGATATTAAACTGAAGAATAAAGAAGCTTTTGTTTTAATAGATAGATAGATTAGAATATACAATTTAGGTCGAAGGCCAAGCTCTGGGACCTATGAGGTCATTCAGCTCTGAAATGAAAATCGAGAGTAAGAGGTTTAAAAGGTGTAACAGGAGGAAAACCTCGCAGTTGCACTATGAAACATTGCTGGAAGAGGGTGGAGAGTAAAATGGAAGAGGGAATATGAATGGAGGTACAGTAAAAGGAATGAAAGGGGTTGCAGCTAGGGATCGAGGGGACGCTGCAAAGAACCTTAAGTAATGCCTACTTTTGTTTTAATGGTTCTAATGATCGCAAGACTACGAAGTTAGGCAGCTCCAATGTAAGGAAAGATATGAAAATAAATGGCAAGCTACAATAACAAACATGATGCATAAGATATTGCAAACTTCAAGTTTTCAACTCCCATCATCTGCCATGCATTATGCATAGCAACGTTTATGATTCCCTTCTGGGATCTACCTCCTCCCTTCTCTTTCTCCAACACATCCCCCTCCCACCTCTCCCCCCCCCCCAACCCCAACACCACCACCACCACCACCACCCAATCCCTCATCCCCTTGAGGATTTCCTTTGCGTACACCCTCAAGCTACTGAATCTGATGTGAGATAAGCAAGTATTTTCGTCGACAGCACCTGATCCATAAACAGTGCCATTTATCTATGTCACACAAACGCTCCTACATATCGTGGTCATTATGACCTGTTTCATCAATATTCCCAAACTGTCAACTTTTTCTTCTTCTCCCGTTGCCTCCAGGAATTTACGAAGAGATACTTTTCAGCGAATTATTTCCCTCTAAGTCTTTCAGCGATTAAGCAACTCTGGGTCACATAACACAAACACTCCCACATATCGTGGTGATTAGGACCCTATTTCATCAAAATTTCCAACCTATCAACTTTCTCTTTCTCCTTCTCACGTTGCCTCCAGGAATTTGCGAACTAGAGACACTTTTCATAAAATGATTTCTATTTAAGTCTTCCAACAGCTAAGCAACTCTGGGTCATATAATGAAATAGCGACAATTTTCTTTCATTCCTGATTGTCTCGCCCCCTCGAAATTATTCTTATTTCACAGACAATACAATTCGATTAATCCTAATTACATTTTATAAGGAAAACAATACTTCTGAGGGACGTACCTTGCAGCAGAAGCCTCATCAGTAGCACGTCCAACCAAGGATTCCACTTATTCACGCGCTTCCTAGATATAAAGGTCCTTCACCTCCAGTCCATCTGTCACTCCATCTGTGCATTGAACAAACATCAACGTTGATTAATTTATGAAAATTTTGTTCTCTTTTCCTAAAGGTTTAAACTATTAGGTTAATGGCTGCAGGAGAGACATCAGCTCAAACAATGGAGGGAGAATTTACTGAATATTTTCTGAGAAGTTTCGCTACAATTGAAAAAGCAAGGAATCTCAAACTTACTCTCTGATTAGTGAATTGCTCTCTCTCTCTCTCTCTCTCTCTCTCTCTCTCTCTCTCTCTCTCTCTCTCTCTCTCTCTCTCCATGCTCACTGAGAATTAAAATTCTTGAACATTGAATTAATTTATAAATGAATTAAATTTGCTAGTTAATTTATACATTAAAATGAGTTGACCTTTGCTATAAATTATGTTTGAAAATGTCACGAAGAAGAAAGAAAGAGATACTAATACTGTTAATCTGGCTGAAATGTATGAAGAGTTCGACGTTGAGAGAGAGAGAGAGAGAGAGAGAGAGAGAGAGAGAGAGAGAGAGAATGTTTAAGACGCCGTTAATAAGAAACTATGCTCGAGGTAGAAGCAGAGACCCGTCTTATCTAAAGTGGATCTTAACAAATGGCAGAACGTTCTCAAAATGGTTGAATTAAAACGTCGTACTTGAAATATTAGACAGCCGGGTGATGATAGTAACTAATTAATATCACCTTAACTTAAACGGGATACATAATAAATGATATGCTATATTGGCATGTAAATATGATTTCATGGTCTCTATTTATTTATTCATGTTAATAAATTGATGACTTAAGTTAAAACTTTTCTTATAATAGCAGTAAAGCTAAAGACTTTTTAATGTGACATTTCAGTATAAATTGTATAAATAATAATAATATGATGGAGAAAATAATAGTGAACTGCTTTCCAGGTATCATACGTTAAAATCCACTTCATGAGTTATATTAGGATTTTACTGTTGAATATCCTAAGTTACAATTTGGTTTTGTGGATTATTTAGAAATACGAGAGTTTATCGATCTATCTGTATCTAAATTAATATATATATATATATATATATATATATATATATATATATATATATATATATATATATATATATATATATATATATATATACTGTATATGTATATATATATATATATATATATATATATATATATATATATATATATATATATATATATATATATTTAGCAAAGTAAGTTAATTTTTATATTTCCTACTCGACAACAGCTTTACGATTTTTTTACCAATATCCACCTCATACGCACAATAATACATAAAAGATTTGTATTCTGCCAATAATTGTTTTTCGAGCGCGAACATTTTGGTGGAATTACTTTCCTCTTTTTATTCTGGTAACACTGTCCAGAATACTCCTTTCTCTCTCTCTCTCTCTCTCTCTCTCTCTCTCTCTCTCTCTCTTTCTCCTCTCTTCTCTCTCTCTCTCTCTCTTGTAAGTTCTCTGGTGGTAATTGTCTCTTTCTGGCCTCCGGTCCGGGTCTAAATCTCTCTCTCTCTCTCTCTCTCTCTCTCTCTCTCTCTCTCTCTCTCTCTCTATATATATATATATATATATATATATATATATATATATATAAATATTTAAATATATACAGTATATATATATATATATATATATATATATATATATATATATATATATATATATATATAAAATATATATACTTCATAGAATAACTTTAATCTGCTGACAGACAAAACAGAAATGCTGCATCACTGAGTATAAGAAGAAACAAAACGCAATGCAAAAAAATAAAAAAATAAAAAGCACCACACTTAGAAACAAGGCCCCGTTACAAATGTAATAGGCTTCAGCCCTGAACTGTAACCCCTAAAAGCAGGCAAAAATAAATAATAGGAGGGTATCTGAGCGAGAATGAAAAGTGGGAACAGGAAGAAGCGGACATGACGATAATCAGGGGAAAGAGGATTCGAGACAGGAAGCAGTTACGGAGGTGGAAGAACCAGCGGGTAATTAGGGAGCGCCATCAGATCAGCAAAATGGCGAGAGGTTGGTAAATGACCTGAAATAAAAAAAAAAAAAAGGAACGATGCTAAAAAAATAAAAAAGGTGGCAGATACGAGGCAAGAAAAAATGCTGATTATGTTAAAATACTTGGATCAGGTGGAAGAAGCGTTAGGAATGTGACAAGAGAAAGCAAAGCTGGCTCATCAAGAATTTAATGTATCTCGTTGGAATGGGGAATTACTGTGATAACAATTCAAAGGAGTAAATATTATGCAATAATATAAGAAAATAAGGAAATCATGAACAACGAAAATAGAAGTATGAGATAAAAAAAAATGTTGATACTAATGAAATTTAAAGTACAAACAAAGAAAATTGCCAAGTGTAAAAATGAATTTGTTTTACATAATAAAAAAGCGTTCCCCAAATATACTTACTACACAGAATAACATTAAAACGCATAAATATTTTTTTTTTAAGTTTTACATATCATAACACATTCTTTGGAAAGCATATAATAAAAATATATATCATTTAAACATAATGATGTCTATATCGACGTATACGTAAGTTTGACAAGAAGTTAAAGTCTATTTTTTGCTAAAGTGAGCACAAGTTAGAAAGGAGCTTGTGTTTGAGACCTAAGAAATATAAATGTTCAGCAGTACGAGAATGCAGTAATTAAACAACTCTTAAAATTTGTCAAGATATTACCATTAATAATAATGATGATGATAATAATAATAATATTATTATTATTATTATTATTATTATTATTATTATTATTATTATTATTATTATTATTATTATTATTATTATTATTATTATTATTATTATTATTATTATTATTATTCAGAAGATGAACCCTTTTCATATGGAACAAATCCACAGAGGGCTATCGACTACGAATTCAAGCTTCCAAATGTATGGGATTCATTTGAAAAAGATAACAGAGGGTAAAAAGAAATACAGAAAGAAGAGATGAGTTATTGGAAAAGAAAAAAAATAACAAATTAATAGATAAATAGATAATAATGTAAGTAAATTTCAAGATACAAGGAGAATAGCTCCATGAAAAACAAAATCAAGCTGAGTTTTTTTTTTTTTAAATAAAGTAATGTTTAGCGAAAGTGCTTAAGCAGCGGAAGATTAGAATTGTGAGATAAATATGTGGTGTCACGATTTCCAGGGAAGATAAGATAAACGTGAAATAAAGTTAGACCCTCCAGAATCACGGGAATAACTTCCCGATTGGATATTGAAGAGGGAAAAGTTATATGGCCCTGGTTCCTGAAGAGTGGACTCGTGCTGAATAAGAAATGCTAGGAGTGTGACTTTTAAAGATGATCTGGCGAATCCTGCGAATGGAAATGTTGGATAAATGGGCTGAGATAAAACTGTTGTAAATTTATGGAGAGCAGCTCTGGTAAAAGTAGCCTTTAGGGAGACTAAGATTTTAATGAAAATTATGATAGATAAAATACATTAGACCAGGATATTTCAAATCAAAGCAATAAGAGAGAACAACATAATATTTTCCTGATGGGGTATATGACAGAACAAGAAACATTTCTGAAATATTTATCAGTTATAGCCATCAGTATTGCATAATGGTATCCTACGATAGCAGAGGGATTAAAAAATGATTTAATCTCTGGGAAGGGATTTTTCTATGACTTTCAATAGAGATATAAGGATAATGATCTGGAATGTTAGCTTGCAAAATTCTTGATAGTTAGAGCTAATAAAATGTGGCTTGAGCTGGAAAGATGACCGGCATACCTAATAGAGAGAGAGAGAGAGAGAGAGAGAGAGAGAGAGAGAGAGAAACTATATTAAGGGAGGTCAATACGACTGACCACTTTCTATGAATTATGCATACACTTGTACTTTGCATGAAGATCTATCATCAAAAGCATACTAAATGTGGTGAGAGAGAGAGAGAGAGAGAGAGAGAGAGAGAGAGAGAGAGAGAGAGAGAGAGAGAGAGAGAGAATATCAACGGAGGTCAATACTAGGGACCACTCTCCATGAATTGTGCATACACTAATACTTTGCATGAAGATCTGTTATCAAAAGCATACCAAATGTGGTGAGAGAGAGAGAGAGAGAGAGAGAGAGAGAGAATATTAACGGAGGTCAATACTACCGACCACTCTCTATGAATTATGCACACACTAATACTTTGCATGAATTCTGTGCATCAAAAACATACCAAATGTGGTGAGAGAGAGAGAGAGAGAGAGAGAGAGAGAGAGAGAGAGAGAGAGAGAGAGAGAGAGAGAATAGCGCTTGGCATGAGACCCCCATTATTGAGAATCCTCACTGGGGCTTTCAAGCCTTCATTACCCACCTCTTTATCTAAAGAGGATCTTAATAAATGCTGGACCATAATCCGAAGCAGGAAATGGAACTAGGTGGATTTTGTTGCTTGAGGATTAGAATATAACGCTGGGGATATTGCGACATCAAGTGGAATTGGAATTGGAATATAAAATTTAGGATAAAGGCCAAGCGCTGGGACCTATGAGGTCATTCAGAGCTGAAAATAATGCTAGAACAATTGTTAGGAGAGGTTGGAAGTAAGATTGAAGAAAGCGAATATGAACGGAGGTACAGTGAAATGAACGAAAGGGGTTGCAGCTAGAGGCCGAAGGGACGCTGCAAAGAACCTTATGTAATGCCTACAATGCACCATGTTAAATGCACTGACGGCACTACTCCACTCCCCCTTCGGGAATGACAGTGAGTGGGAATGAGATGTCCATTTGAAGATTTAGTATGAATGATATCTAAATACTTAATAATTATCATTCCATAACATTTACTCTTGACCGATGCCGGATTAATACAATTTTTAATGTGCTTTGTTGATTCATAATAGCTATTTTTTGCATCATTTAAAAATACACAGAACAACAATGCTCAGTTAATTCTCAAAGTATTCAGATAAAAACAAAACAAGTAAAAAATGCGCCGAAGTTTATTCAGCGCAATCGAGGCTCTATCTTTCGTGGGGCTCAGTATAATGCTGTGTGGGCCCGGTGGTGGCTGTCTATATCGTTCCCAGAAGCAGTTACGGCTAACTTTCACCTTAGATAAAATCAAAACTACTAAGGCTAGAGGGCTGCAATTTGGTATGTTTGATGACTGGAGGGTGGATGATCAACATATCAATTTGCAGCCCTCTAGCCTCAGTAGTTTTTATTTCATTTAAGGTTAAAGTTAGCCATAATGGTGCGTCTGGCAACGATATAAGGACAGGCCACCACCGGGTGGTGGTTAAAGTTTCATGGGGCGCGGCTCATACAGCATTATACCGACACCACCGAATGATAGATCTATTTTTGGTGGCCTTGATTATATGCTGTAGCGTCTGTTCAGAAAACTCGATTGCGCCGAAGTTATTTTTTACTTGTTTATTTTTACTTTCGCTATATGCAAATACTGTCTTACTCCATTCTTTAAAAAGAGTGAGCACTGCCTTGTCGCACTGTGTATGGCTTTGAAATCCTTTGTGTCATCTCCAGCTACAGAATACAACTTAATACTATTGGTACGACAGAAAAGCATTTTTTCCACATAGCCTACTTAAATGGTAGTGAAGAATGGGTATCACAGACCCAGAATTAACCCCTAGTTTATCCATTATCTGAAGCTCCGTCTATTTTCCAATAAACATCAAAAGAGTTTACCAGCTGCCGTATTGTCTACACTCTACACTGATCGATTTTCCAAGACAGGCCTTAGATACAGTCGTTATGGTTACATACTCGTTCACAAAGGAACACTGGATCACCACTGTACCCCCAACTTCTGTCTATGAAATATGAAGACTGGGGTTTGTACCCCTTTGAAAATACAAGCACGAATCTCTGCAAGATTAACTAACAACCTTCGTCAAAATTTATGTGACACTGCAATGTGAGGTTGCAGGGTTGTCACCTTTCTTGCTGACCTCGTTTGGAAATGCAAATATAATGTGGTGATATTCGTTCGATTTTGGACAGAGTGACGAATCTCCAGTTTCTGGTCTCTCTTCTCAGTTAAGTCAGAATTTTGATTGGTCGTCATTTTGTTAAATGAGAGCTTTTGGAATATTTTTCATCGTATCGCAGCGACTATGAAATTGTGCTTTATATATATATATATATATATATATATATATATATATATATATATATATATATATATATATATATATATATATATTATATATATATATATATATATATATATATATTTATAATATAATATATATATTAAACAACGAACAACATTTAAAACGACTGAATTTTCTTTTTCGTTGATATATATATATTATATTATATATATATATATATATATATATATATATATATATATATATATATATATATATATATATATATTTATATATATCATTTATGACAAAAGCTCAGTCATGACTATCATTCTACTGGAAGAATAACTTTCGAGAAGTTGGGATTGGAGAGACTATAATTCGTAAGCAACGTTTGCCGGCCGCATAAGGAAAATAATAATATACCTTTAATATTTTCCCATCTACCCTAATCAAATTCTTTTCTCAAGTGGGACAGTCTTATTGAAAAGGCTGTATTTCACAGCAATATACTGGCATATATTTACAACGCAATCTCTTTACGTGACAGCCACAGATACCCTGGAAGAAAATTGTAATTCTCGTAACTACGATTCTCCCTAAAAGCTTCTTACGTTTCCACCGCCGTGTTTTCCCTGACATAAACTTAAATTGCAATTTCCACGACTCTAAACAAAGTAGAAAAAGAAGGGATTTATTGCTTGTGGTCTAGAGAAACTTTTAGAATTAAGATATCTACACAAATAGGCACATTCAGATCGGTTAGATCTTTGGACCTTACATAAAAAAAAACACCACGTAAAGAAAAAACTTATATAAAAAAATAACGTAAAGTTTTTTTAAAAATCAGGATCTCAAGACAAGATATTTGTTCTTATTTCGGGATATAGTTTGTGAACCTTGTTTTGTTTATTCAAATAGCCCCGAAAATCTCCTGTGGATTTAGTAACAATTTGCACAGAAGGAAAAGCAGAGTATGAAATAAAGGGGGAAGATACAAAACAGAATGGAATAGAATAAACAGAGGCGGAATTAAATAAGGGAAATAAATTAAGAGAACGTACTGGGGTAAACAGTTAACCAGACGCGCAGTATACGAGTTACTGAAATAAAAAAGCATTTACGAAATGTTTGGATAAGGTGGATCAAGAAAGGCTTGATAAATAAAAGGAAGGAGAGACCAAAGGAACAGAATAAGCCGAAGAGAGAGGGGGAGAGAACACACGTGAAATAATGAGATACGGGAAAAGGTTGGCTAACGAAGATAGAGGAGGAAAGTGGTGGTGATAAAGGTGATTACGTGGAATTGGAGACATTGCAGAAATGAGGACCAGGCGTGGCATAACGAGACACACTCTTCAGTTATACCAATATTACGAGGAATAAAAAAAACAAACAAAAAATATGACAAGGAGTCGAGATGGGTGATAAAGTGGTCCTACAATTCGGTGAATGAAAAAATAACGTAACTGAGAGGAGCGAACGGTAATCATAATATTTTTTGCAAATTTTGCAGAAGAGGAAGCTCAACCGGTGGGAACGATTTCATAAAATGTAAAGAGATAAGATTAAAAGAAATATCAATAGGTACAGGAAACAAGGTTGATCTTGGAGTACATATGCCTTCAATTCAGAAAAAAAAGCACCTCTGTGTAATGAAATATGAATCTGAAAAACTTGAGACCTTCCCCCTTAGTCTATCAATTTAACTGCAAGCTTATCAAAGGACCCGTAAGCATTTTCCCGAGATGTAACCGAGT
>NC_089751.1:52353116-52368116 GCF_040412425.1 Macrobrachium rosenbergii
GTGACTAGTATTTTTACCACTAGGCTGTGAATATAAATTATATATATATATATATATATATATATATATATATATATATATATATATATATATATATATATATATATATATATATATATATATATATATATATACATTATCATCCTTGATTCAAAATCAGCATTTGCAAAAATACAACAGAAACCTTACATTAGAACTCTAGGCTCCACAATTTTCACTAACAAAAGGCCTGCAAAGACCAGGGAAATATGTCTTCTTGGCGAGGATCTTGTGAGATCTTAGAAAATTCGCATGACTTCTTCAATTTAAAATCTCGTTCGCCAAAGTTGCGTGAACAGTGGTCCCCCTTGCTGTGGGATGTGCATTACACGAAAGGTAATAGAAGCTTTTATATATCTGTCATGTATCTTTTTAACATTATTATTATTATTATTATTATTATTATTATTATTTAGGACATACGAGTAAACCCTATTCATGTGGAACAAGCCCACAGGTGCCATTGGCTTAAAACTCACTCTTCCAAAGAATATGGTGTTAATTTGAAAGAAGTAACAGAGAGTAACAGGAAATATAGAAAGAAGAGATCATATTTTAAAAAAAGAAAAGATAAATTAACAAAAAAAAATAAATAAATGGATATAAGATTCCAAAGGTTATTTTCAACGTAAGACCAGATAATGGAGTATATTCAGATATGAAACACTGCTATAGAAAAATATATCCGGATTCAGTTTAGAACGATATTAAAAAAAAAAACTTTTTGGATTTTAACTGAATTTAATTTTTATGGAATCAAGCTTTTTTTTTTTTTTATTATTCCCAACAATTTTCTAAACCGTTTCACATTGCTAGAGAAAACAAATCTTTTTCGAAGCATTTATTTTACGAAAATTGTAAGCATCTTTCTTCGTTTAACAAAGGATTCTTCGTTGCTCCTAAAAATTCAAAATCAGATTTTATATCTAACGGATGAATGGGAATAAAAAAAAACTGCCTGATTCGAACGACGCAAAAAGAGAAGAAAGTGAGGAAAAGAAGACGAAAGAAAATATCAGAGTAAAGAGCTGGAAGACAGAACAGAGTAGAGGAGAGAGAACAAGGGAAAGGAGAGACTTGCTGAACAAAGGAGGGAGAAACAGCAGGGAGAGCAATAATTGAATGAGAGGGGAGACAGCAAAGTTTTAACATTTGAGAAAGGTAGACAAGAAGATTCCGGAAAAAGACCCGGAAAGGGAGAGAGTGGTTAGGACACTCTTGGAAAGACGGAGGGCAGGTGCCGGCGGGGGTGGGGGAGACGAACGGATGGAGAAGCAATGAGGCAGACACATGACGAGATTGAAAAGTATATGGGCAGAAGAGACAGGGAAATAATTGAATGAGGCGATTGAAGCTGCGCCAAGGAGGAGAGGTAATGAAAGATGGGGATAGTCAAAATAGAGAAGAGTGAGAAAAATGGTGATGAATAAAAGATGTAAAATGAAGAAAATGACCTGAAGAAGAAATGACACAAAGAGGTCAAGTTAGGTCAGAGGAAAATAAAAATAAATGAAGAATTTATATAAACATATATATATATATATATATAATATATACACACATATATATATGTATATATGGTAAAAAATATCATGAGCCACACCTATGCAGAAATCAACTATCACACCTGAGTACCTTTAATCAGTTCCTATTGATTGATTGATTTATGAAAACATGGCTTTAAACCCAACCACCAGGACACTTTCAACCACCCAACGATTAAAACTGAAAAAGAGAGAGTTAGAGTGGTTGGACATAAAGACTGAAGAAAGGAAGAGGGAACGGAGGTTCAGTAAAAAGCTGAGATTTGGTGCAACTAGGATTCGAAGGGTCGCTGAAAATACCTTCAGTAATGCCTGTAGTGTTGCTTCATGTTTTGATTTTTGGCTCTACCGTCCATAATTTAAAAAATATATTTAAAATTAAATATCCCCAACATTGTATAACTGAAGCAGACTTGCTTTAGTTGATGGAAAAGTCATCAGTTCAAAATATTACAATGATGTAATCAATAAAATATAAAATATCACGATGATGTAAAAAGTACCATTTAAAATATTACGATGATGTAAAAGTACAATTTAAAATATTACAACGATTTAATAAATACAATTTAGAATATTACAGTGATGTAATAAATACAATTTTAAATATTACAATGATGTAGTAAATATAATTTAGAATATTACAATGATGTAATAAATACAATTTAAAATATTACAATGATGTAATAAGTATTATTTTGAATATTACAATGATGTAATTAATAAAATTTAAAATATCAAAATTATGTAATCAATAAAATTTAAAATATCACGATGATGTAAAAAGTACAATATAGAATATTACAATGATGTAATCAATAAAGTTTAAAATATTACAATGATGTAATAAATGCAATTTAAAATATTACAATGATGTAATAAATACAATTTAAGATATTACAATGATGTAATAAATATAATTTAGAATATTACAGTGATGTAATAAATATAATTTAGAATATTACAGTGAAGTAATAAAAGCAATTTAAAATATTACAGTGATGTAATAAATATAATTTAGAATATTACAATGATGTAATCAATAAAATTTGAAATATCACAATGATGTAATAAGTATAATTTAGAGCATTACAATGATGTAATAAATGAAATTTAAAATATTACAATGATATAATAAATGTGATTTAGAATATAACAGTGATGTAATAAATACAATTTGAAATATTACAATGACGCAATGAATGCGATTTAAAATATTACAATGAAAATAAATGAAATTTAAAATATTACAGTGACGTAACAAATACGATATAAAATATTACAATGCTGTAATAAATATAATCTGAAATATTACAATGGCGCACTAAATACAAATACAATCTTCTGGGGTAATATTCGTGGTGGACACCACTGCCCGAAAAACTTTCACGTAACAAAAATTGCCAAAGGGAATTTTTATTTCACGGATACGCAGAGCTGAAGATTTAAAGTGGACAAGTAGTGATCGAGAAACTAGGATTTGCTGGTTTTTCACTCGCCCGTGACACGGGAGAGTGAAATTTATGCTGCCATTAAAGTTTGAAAATCCCTCGGCGCAGCGCCAGAGAGGCTCCACTGAGTTGGGGATATACTGCTCTGCTTAGCAGACACGCGCAGTGCATAATTACCTCGTCTCTCTCTGGTCTATTTGTAAAAGGCATTTTTCTTTTATAAGGCATTGAGTGCTTTTATTATCATTTTCCGTGATAATGATAATAATGTTGGGAAAAAACTCTCTCACGAAGGCTCATAAATGTTCTAAAGGGTCCACAATAATATAGCTGCTAAAGGATCGAGTAGAATTTGATAAGAGCTTTCGAACCCTTCTCTGGGTTCATCTTCAGTCAAAATCTGAACCCAGAGAAAGGTTCAAAAATTCTTTTATAAAATTATTGTGGACATGAGCCTTATTAATAATCATATAATAATTGTGGACCCTAATAATAATACTAATAATAATAATAATAATAATAATAATAATAATAATAATAATAATAATAATAATAATAATAATAATAATAATAATAATAATAATAACTGAGACTTGTATATTACGAAAGGGCCTGTTTTAACTTTTCCTTCTTCTGTGTCAATAAATTGTCATATAAATTTCTGGCTCACGTCAGGATCGAACCCAGGTCTTTCAATTGAAAGGCCTGGGTTCGATCCTGATGTGAGTCAGAGTTTATTTTTGTTTCACACGTGATTGTGTGTTGATTATTTCTATCATATTCACTCAGAAGGGATACTTGTTATATATACAGTATATATATATATATATATATATATATATATATATATATATATATATATATATATATATATATATATATATATCTACCTATTATTATGACCGCTGAAATAAAAACAATTCCTCTTCATAGCTTGGTCACAGCGCCATTGTAACTCTACACCAATAACCTTTCTCAACTCTTAAAACATTCCGGATAGAGATGATTTGACTCTATAGAGCCGACATAAAATTTTACTGGCAAAATCATTCCAAGTCCATTACCTGGAATGGCTTTTACAGGATTAAAAGGCACTTAAAGGGCACTTTGACAATGGAAGGCGCCATTTCCTGGGTGCCGTTTGCCTGTTCTGGTCTGCAATAATATTGCAACCAAAGTAATGTAGATTTCCTGTGATTCTACGTATCAAAGTTGGAGCTGAAAATGGCTGCCAGAATCTAAATTCGCTTCTCAATTCATATCTGAGACCTCTTTGTATCTCAGCCCGAAATCTCCAGAGGTCCTTTATTCCTCACCCCTCTGGACTGTGGAACAGTCTCCTTGAGGATGTTATCGCTATTAGAACTTCAAAAGTCAAAATGAAAAGGCAATGCAAACTACCCTAAAACAATTGTTCACCTTATTCACCAATTCATCTTTTTTCTTTGCCAATAACTGATCTCTACTTTCTGCATTTCCTATTATCCTTTGTAATTTCTTTCAGGTGAACACCATATTCTTTGGAAGCTTGAATTTCAAGTCATTGGCCCCAGTAGGCTTGTTCATGCGAATAGGGTTTGTCTCCAGAATAATAATAATAATAATAATAATAATAATAATAATAATAATAATAATAATAATAATAATAATAATAATAATAATAATAATAATAATAAGTATCAAGAGCTTAAAATCGAAATAAGAAGGATATGGGATGTGCCAGTGGAAATTGTACCCATGATCATAGGAGCACTAGGCACGACCCCTAGATCCCTGAGAAAGAATCTGGAAAAACTTGATGCCGAAGTAGCTCCAGGACTCATGCAGAAGAGTGTGCTACTAGAGACAGCGCACATAGTGAGAAAAGTGATGGACTTCTAAGGAGACAGGATGCAACCCGGAACCCCACACTATAAAAACCACCCACTCGAATAGGATGACTGTGAGACAAAAAAAAAAAATAATAATAATAATAATAATAATGATAATAATAATAATAATCTGGTTATGGGTTACCGTTTCTTTCCGTCTACACGGCGACATATGCCTTCATGCTATACAGTCTCCCATAACATTTAGATGCTCACGACCATTAGCAGAAAACTAAATTTATCATAATTTCTCCGCTGCAAATATCTGGTACTTATACATGGCTGGTATAAAGATTTATGAAATATAAACATGAATATATTATACGCCACCAGAAAGGTAATTCATGGAAGATTGAAAAGTGTGAATGAAAATGCGCAAATATTTGCTAATTCAGTTTTGAGTTGACATTTCTTTACAGACAATTGCATAAATTTTGGAAATCGAATGACTTCCACTCGTCATTGTAACATTTCATTCTGATTCTGCAGTTTTAAGCATACTGCGACGGTCTTAACAACAAAATGATTATTGCAGTACGGAAAGTAACGTAATATATTTAAGCAATCTGCAGAGGATTCAGTTGACTAGATTTTACTTTTAAATTCTTACGTATTTATTTAGTATGAAATATGAATATGTTTGTAATAATTGACGACTATAAGTCGATCTTAGCACATCTGTTACATAACATAAAAGAATAAATGCCCCTTTGACACTCTGTCCTAAACAGAACTGTTTTTCTCTTTCATGGGCAAAATAGTTTTGGTATGTTCGAAAATACAAATAATAATTATTTTTCTGAGACGAAGCCCTTTCTTCAACGCAAAAATATTCATTTCATTTAGTTCATATTTATCGAGGATAATATCATTTTTCTAACCCGCTCGACGACTAAACGAAACATTTGGTCTTTTCCCACCGACACAAGAATTATGCAAACATTATTTCTTTCCATTATCCAGGTTTTATCTTCTTCTCTAAAAGCAAAAAGCTTTCTCCTTTCCGTATTGCCTTCCAGAAACTCCAAATAGTATCTGAGTCTTTTGTGAAAGGTTCTTGCTTTTTCCTGTGGTGACGAACTGCACGTAATAGAGCAGTGCTTACACTTATTTTGAAACAGAAATACGGTTAGGAAGCATTCTGATTTTATCACGAAGGTGAAATTCTGAATCTTTTCCATTTCCGTCGAATTTCGTTCTATTTTCTTTGGTCTGATTTTACTACAAGTATGACAAGGGAATATGCGTACATTTCTGAAACTATATGTATTAAAATATTATTATAATAATTTTTCGTTTGCGTTCTAGTGTTTGTTTCGGTGTGATACTGAGAGACCAGCGAAGGATACGCTTAGGGGAAAAGGCTTGGACGAAACGGGAAATTGAACGAAAAATGATGAAAGGACATGTTTACGGAGACAGTTGATGAAGTAAGAGGTACACACGAGAAACACTGGACAGAATTGCCAAGAGAATCAGAAATACTTTGACAGTTTTGCAGGCAGAAGACGTGATGAACGAGGAAAGAGCAACGGGCGGAGAAGAAGGGTAGATATTCAGGATGTAAGGTAAGACTAAAGGCAAGTGGAAAGCAAAAAAAAAAATAATAATAATAATAAATAAATAAATAAATAAGCGGAACTAGAAGAGCTGACATCCTGAAGTAAAAGAGAGATGGATAAGCAATAATGGAAGAACGCTATTAGGAATGAGGCAATGGAAAAGAGGCAGCTACGGCGGGTGTTTAAAATGAATGCAAGGAAAAAGAATAAAACACATAGGAAGGAAGCGAAAGGAGGATGGGATGAAAGATGTGTTGTACAGCAGACTATAAAGCTGAAAGACGATTATTTTGAGCAATTCTGAAGTCAAGAATAATACTGGAAGATTGATTTACCGAGTTCTAACACTTGACGAAATATATGGTTAAGGGTTACTGGTATAAGCTAATGTCTATGAAATGAGAAAGAGTGAAATGCAGAAGAAAATATAGGAAAATATTCACTCCTATAAGAACTGCATCATAACAGGAAGTCTTTAGCTAAAGTCAGTTTTCCAAGTGATATTCTGACTAAAGTTTGTTAAGTTAATGTATATTTGTTAGAAGTAATCCAAATGTATTTCACCAGAAGTGAGACACATATCTTCAGCATTAATTTTAGCCCGGTTTTTGCCTGAGGGTTCAGGCATTATGAGTCTAGTAGCCTTTTTCTCTTGCCACGTAAGTCCAAAAGGAAGTCTCAACTTCTCGATTTTCTCCCGAACGAAAATTTTTGAAAAAGTCTATTTTCTTTTCAAGCAGAATTCAAGGCAATACATAATACAGTGAATTAAGGCTGCTATAGAGTACAGAGTCACTAAGAAGAATAAATCTTTTTCAGTCTGTAATCACACAGATCGCACTTAGCTAAGTTTCACCACATATGAAAAAGGCCGTTTTCAAACACTTTTGGGGCTCATAACCATTGTCAACATTGCTACGTACATTATCAATTAGACTTCAAAGGCACCCCAAGAACCTTAAGAAAGTCTACATACAATAAAACTGTCTGTAGGTGTCTAGATTAAAGCTGTTTTTGTAAGTTTATTAACAAGAACCTCTGACGGAAGGACTTAGTATTATATTCATTTGTTCTTGTTATCTGTCTTCCAAGAAGTGCACTTAATCCTCATGAATTTATATAGAAAAAAATAAGTTGGCCTTTTACTTTACCTCCATTCCCGTTTCCTTTCTAACCACTCCAACTCTCTCTCTCTCTCTCTCTCTCTCTCTCTCTCTCTCTCTCTCTCTCTCTCTCTCTCTCACACACACATAGCAATAATGGATCGTGCACGACCCAATACAGTAGAGAAGAGGGAAATGGAGTCCATCCGCAGAGTCGTTGATGGGGGCATTATTGACTGGTCCTTTCTTATTACTGTCAACATTTGCTATCCCCTCTTCTTCTTCTTCTTCTTGTCGTTCCTCTCTATAGGTCGAGCATGCATCCTTTTTCCATTAACATGCCTCTGTAAGGGGGTAGTGCCGTCAGTGTCTCTCGCGTGGTGTACTGTAGGCATTAATAAAGGTTGTTTGCAGCTTCCCTTAAACCACTGGCTGCACCCACTCTTCAGCCTTTTGCTTGACCTCTACTCCCACTTCCTTTATTCAGTCATGCTGTCTAACCTCTCTGACTGTTGCTTCTTAGTGGATCTGCGGTATTTTCTTCCTGCTCCGTCTTTTGAACCTTACACTTAATTTTATTCTCTGAACCTCTTTATATTTCTGCCAGATCACTCTCTTGAGCGCTGAAAGGCCGCAAGTGCCCCAGCGTTAGACTCGACAGCCCCAGTTTCATAAAATCTTTTCACAAAAATGTGATGTTCTTGATGATTCTGTTCCGATTTAAGCGGATTTATGTTTACAAACAGAAGAAAATGTATAGTTGGTGAAGGTGCACCGAGAATCGGTCTCTAAATTACTAAAACCTTGGCAGTCTTCAGAAGAGGAAATTTCAACCAACTTCAAGGGTATCTGTGAAGTTTTTGATTATCTACACGTAGCTTATCCCTTGCACTAATTCTAAGGACCAATAAAGTCAATTTAATAATAATAATAATAATAATAATAATAATAATAATAATAATAATAATAATAATAATAATAATAATAATAATATGTCTTGTTAAATAGAAGGGCAGCATCAGTGGAACTGATTATATTTATATGGTCTTTTCAGTTCTTCGTATTATTTTCTTCTCATCAGGGCTGATATTTGTTACTAGTAAATATCAGCCCTGATGAGAAGAAAATAATAAGATGAAGCGAAAAGACCATATACAAAGTCAATTTCACTGGCGCTGCCATTCTTTTTAACAAGGCATGTTTGAAATAATAATAATAATCTCCTACCTAAAATAATAATAATAATAATAATAATAATAATAATAATAATCTTAGCATTTCGCGTATTTCATTGAATGACAACTGACTGCCTAGTGTCCATCTCTTCAAATGTCACATATGTGTTTGCTTTCCCCATACCTAACTTTGCTCCCAAGTGAATATTCCATGTTTCTAACAGAAGCCCAATTTAGACTAAAGGAGTTACTTCTTTGAATTCTATCAATATAATTGTATATCAGTTTACACTAACGTTGCTATGTCTGCAATGCAGTGTGATTGAATGTATTCCCCTTGATTCTGTGTATGTGCATTTTGCTAGAAATGTGAATTTCTTTTCTATACAGAAACAAACATTCACAAGTATGTAAGCAAACATACACACATATACACATTATATATATATATATATATATATATATATATATATATATATATATATATATATATATATATATATATACATTATATATATATATATATATATATTTTTATATATATATATATATATATATATATATATATATATATATATATATATATATAATCATTTTTATTATTATTAAAGAAAACAAAACGTAGAAATTAACCTCATGGTCTGAAGCACGAGGAGGCAGAAAATAACACATTTTCTTTTACGTTGCCTAAATGCCTATTCTCACTTGAATCATTTAAACTTATCACTTATTCTCATGCGTTTCATTGTCCTTTACTGCCAATCGTTTTATGGCAAAGAGGATGAACTGATTGGAGTTTTCTGTTAAAGAAAACTATTGTGCCGGCTTTGTCTGTCCGCCCGCACTTTTTTCTGTCCGCCCTCAGATCTTAAAAACTACTGAGACTAGAGGGCTGCAAATTGGTATGTTGATCATCCACCCTCCAATCATCAAACATATCAAATTACAGTCCTCTAGCCTCAGTAGCTTATATTTTATTTAAGGTTAAAGTTAGCCATAATCGTACTTCTGACAACGGGCGGCGGTTAAGGTTTCATGGGTCGCGGCTCATACAGCATTATACCGAGACCACCGAAAGATAGATCTACTTTCGGTAGCCTTGATTATATGTTGTAGCGGCTGTAGAGTAAACTCGATTGCGCCGAAGAAACTTCGGCGCATTTTTTCCTTGTTTTTTCAAGTGAACAATTTCCTTATTTCTTCAGCAATATATTGGTTCCCTTTACGGTCCAGTGTTCTCTTTAACCATTTTGCGACGCCTCGAAGACCAATAATTGAATTCACCTTTTCTCATTTTTCAGTATTTCAGGCTGAAACGCCTTTTTGGACGTCAATGTAAATTGCAATTTCTTCGCGTTCGAAGTCTCCGAAGCTTTATGCAATTACGTGCTACAAATATTCCCTAAATAGGTCTTTTTTTTATTTATATAACAGGTATAACAACAAACTTCTATTTGAACGGAAATGGGTAACGCAAAGAATAAAAAAAAAAACAAGTAAAAAATGCGCCAAAGTTTCTTCGGCGCAATCGAGTTTTCTGTACATCGTATAATCAAGGAAATATATTTATCTTTCGGCGGTCTCGGCGTAATGCTGTATGAGCCGCGGCCTATGAAACTTTATTCACCGCCCTGTGGTGGCCTGTCCTATATCGTTGCCAGATGCACAATTAATATTTGAATTCCTAACGCGAACAACGGTCAATATTTGAATACCTAATACGAACGACGGTCAATATTTCAATTCCTAATGCGAACGACGGTCAATATTTGAATACCTAACACGAACGACGGTCAATATTTGAATTCCTAATGCGAACGACGGTCAATATTTGAATACCTAATGCGAACGACGGTCAGCATCTGAATGTTTATATATTATTCCAATTACCAAGTTACAAAAATAAAAAAAAAAATAAAAAATGCTCAAAGTTGAACACAGCCAACACAAGTCCATTAGACAACTATGACCGCCTGACGAGGCCTCATTTAAACCTAAAATTACGAGAGATATAAAACAAATGGGATATTTCAGAAGGATTATGAAAAAGTTAAGGATTTATTTGACCTAAGTTCGCCCGAATAACCCGAACTTCTTTTTCTGGAGTTTTCCCAGCATTCGCGAGGCTGGAGAGTGAAATTTATGCCGCCATTAAAGCACCTAATTCTTGAAAGTCTCGGCCGCAAGGTGGTGCACGGGGATAGGAAGCGAATGTCTCATCTGCAGTGCGTGATGTATATACAGTATGTACATATATATATATATATATATATATATATATATATATATATATATATATATATATATATATATATACATATGTATATATATACAGTATAGGCTATATATATTATATATATATATATATATATATATATATATATATATATATATAATATATATATATATACATATATATATATATATATATGTATATATATATATATATATATATATATATATATATATATATATATACATACATAACAAAACTGTAACTTCATACCCCTGTATTCATCAGAAATGTGACATATCCTGCAATACCGAGTTACATTGGGGCGAAAAGGTACTTGTTGAATCACACGCTTCATCAAACATGAATAAGAGATTCACGCGAAAGCAATACGCAAACCTTTCACGATTTAGCATAGAGAAATATTTATGTCTCTGCAGTGTTATTAATGCAACGTACTTCGCAAAATGCCAGCATCCTTCCTGTTCAGTATGCATTACATCTCCGCCGTTTTTTTAAATATACACGGCCGCTCGTGCTGGAACGAGCAACGTATTCCCTCATATCCCTTTTTGACTCACGGCTCAAAATGCCTAATTGCAACGTTCGCTGCAAACTCAGAACGATATTGCAGTTTTATCTTTTATGGTTATCATTATCCAAACTGTAGTGATATTCGTAGGGAACAAGCCCTAAGAACACTATGCACTCCGAAAACGTAAAAAAGCAAAATTTAAAAGAATATAACAAACAAAAATAGCAAAAAAAAAAAGAGGTACAAATATAAGCGATAAGCAATTATGAATCAGCAGTCAGAAAAATATATGCCTGTATAAGTGGCAAAATGTTTACAAAAAAACAGAGGAAAGTATGAATAATCCAGTCACTTGGATTTAAGAGCAGGTCAATCGACAACTCAGCCAAGAGAAGATTCCAAAGTCTTACAGTAAAAGGGAAAAAAATACTCTTAGTGAGAGAGAGAGAGAGAGAGAGAGAGAGAGAGAGAGAGAGAGAGAGAGAGAGAGAGAGAGAGAGAGAGAGCAAACGTCGAGTATAACTTGATATACCACTGCATATACTTGGTCTCATAATTGGCCTACTGAATGAGATAGACACATTAAACTCTCATCCAATAAGTAATAAATGCTCCCAGGCCACCGAAAATAGGCCTGTCCTATAACGTTGCCAGAAGAACGATTATAGCTAAATTTAATTTGAAATAATATAAAAACTACTGAGGTTAGAGGGCTGCAATTGGGTATGTTTAATGGTTGGAGGGTGGATGATCAACATACCAATTTGCAGCCCTCTAGCTTCAGTAGTTTTTAAGATCTGGGGGCGGACAGAAAAAGTGCGGACGGACAGACAAAGCCGTCACAGTAGTTTCCTTTTACAGAAAACTAATAAAAAAGGAACTCAGGTGCAGTATGCATTATAAACAGGCAAACACGGCCAGGTATAGTTGAGAATACAAACATCCTTTTTGAAGATTTGAAATAGCTCTAATTTCACTTCGTACAAAAAGAGCGAAAGTGGATATATCGCTAAACATACCTACTGACCCACTAATGTAATCCATGAAATAGGACAAACTTCAAAAAAAAAAAAATCGAAATAAAAACATGGCATATTACGCAAAGTGCAAGACTGTTCATGACAAGGCAGTGATAAATTGCAGTATAAAAGAAACAAGTAAATAATGCGCCGAAGTTTCTTCGGCACAATCGAGTTTTCTGTACAGCCGCTACAGCGTATAATCAAGGCCACCGAAAATAGATCTATCTTCCGGTGGTTCCGGTATAATGCTGAATGAGCTGCGGTCCATGAAACTTTAAACACGGCCCGATAGTGTCCTACCCTATATCGCTAGCTGAAGCGCGATTATGGCTAACTTTAACCTTAAATAAAATAAAATTACTGAGGATAGAGGGCTGCAATTTGGTATGTTTGATGATTGGAGGGTGGATGATCAACATACCAGTTTTCAACCCTCTAACCCCAGTAGTTTTTAAGATCTGAGGGCGTGCAGAAAAAGTGCGAACAGAAAAAAGTGAAGACAGAAAAAAGTGCTGACAGAAAAAGTGCGGACAGAATAAACTGCGGACGGACAGACAAAGCCGACACAATAGTTTTCTTTTTACAGAAAACTAAAAGCAGTAAAAAATAAATCAATAATTCGGGTGTGAAACGATATTCCGGCCACCTAGCAAAAATTATTTCCTGAATTAGCTTCTGAAAAACTGTTCAAGTAACATCGACGGTGCGGTCGAGAAATACTTTTTAGTTTTCTGAAGAAGAAAACTACTGAGATGGCTTTGTCCGTCGGTCCGCACTTTATTCTGTCCACACTTGTTTCTGTCCGCACTTTTTCTGTTCGCCCTCAGATCTTAAAGACCACTGAGGCTAGAGGGCTGCGAATTGGTATGTTGATCATCCACCCTCCAGTCATCAAACATACCGAATTGCAGCTAACTAGCCTCTGACGCTTTTATTTTATTTAAGGTTAAAGTTAGCCATAATCGTGCTTCTGGCAACGATGTAAGATATGCCACCACAGGGCCGTGGTTAAAGTTTCATGGATCACGGTTCATACAGCATTATAGCAAGACCACCGAAAGATAGATCGATGGCTTTGATTATACGCTGTAGAGGCTGTACAGAAAACTCGATTGCGCCGTAGAAACTTCGGCGCATTTTTTACTTGTTTATTCATAAAAGTTAATTATTGATTCACTGAATTATTTGTTGTTTTACATTTTTCCTTTTACTTTTCAGCATGATACATATCCTATATTTATAAATTTCACTGCAGTGGGCACGCATTTGGGCATGTGTCTCTTTTGTAAGAGGTATTGTGTCAAATAATCTTCGATATTAACACAGCGTAATTTTTCCTTAATATATATTGTATTTCTCTTAATGGCAATCGTACAAATTATCTACATTCAAAGGGAAACAGTCTTTGCTGAAGCCTTACAGTAACCGCCTGAGGGAAAACTTCAAAGAAATTCTTCCCTTCTGGGAATTTTCCTACATCTTTTGCTATTTCGTAATTCTGCTTTGTTGCCAAATATCTTACCCTACTTTCCGATGCCTTTCTTTGTCCTAAAAAAAAAAAAAAAAAAAAAAAAAAAAACTTCTTGGAGGAGATTTTTCATGTTCTTCTTTTCACTGCGGCACGAGAACAGGTTTCCCGGACAGACAATAGTTATGTAATGCCCCCGAACACAACCTCTTTTCTGGTTTATTTTTTATTTTATTCAAAGTACGTATGCTTGCGGATTCTTCCTTTATTCTTTGTGAAGGAGAAGCAAACAAATTTAAGAACTGAGGCAGGTTGCCCTGTTTGTATTCAGATGAGTAAATAATGAACTGAAATTATGACCTGATAAAGTAATTCGCGAATATTAAGTGCCCTAATTTGAAAAAAAGCTTTGTAAGCTCTTGATTCTTTCAGCTTCATTCATTTCAAAAAAACTACTGAACTTATGCAATGTAACTAAGGCTAGTCATATTATACAAGGCAAATGGCTGAACAGCAATACTACATGGAAGACGGGGGTGGGGGAGAGAGAGAGAGAGAGAGATTTCTAGGAATGCCAGAATGTGAAATTTCAAATGATTTAGCAACTTACATATCCACAAACACTATGTCTCAGTATATATATGTATAAATATATATACTGAGATAATACAATAGTGTTTCCAATTAGTTATAATAAATGTTTTTATGAATAATTATTGAGATTCAACTCGCTGTATTTCAGCCTCGAAGATGCAACAATGCAGTTGTGAAACGTCGGCATTAGCCTTTCCCTGGATGCCTACTATATATATATATATATATATATATATATATATATATATATATATATATATATATATATATATATATATATATATATATATATATATATAAAACAGTAGTTGGCGCAAGTATATAGCATATCTCAGGACAGGGTGACCGACTATCTCCTTGTCACCCTGACCTGAGATATATATATATATATATATATATATAT
>NC_089751.1:52373116-52375616 GCF_040412425.1 Macrobrachium rosenbergii
GAGAGAGAGAGAGAGAGAGAGAGAGAGAGGCCCTTGGGGATAATTTGGTATATATAAAACTGGTGATGAGCAGAGTATATATATTAATGTCAAGGGTTAATAAGGGATCATTAACTTTTGTAATTACAGTCAGTCGTTGATATGAGAGAGAGAGAGAGAGAGAGAGAGAGAGAGAGAGGCTGTTTAGGATAGTTTTGTATATTTGAAACTGGTTATGAGCAGAGTATGAATATTAATTCGAGGATTAATGAGAGGTTATTTATTCCTGTAATTACAGTCATTGCAGAGGGAGAGAGAGAGAGAGAGAGAGAGAGAGAGAGAGACTCTGATTCGAGAACTAATGGCTTATAGAGGCGTCAGGAAGACACATTTACCCGGAGCACAAATTAAAAGTTTTCTGTGACGTATATTTCGTATTATTATTATTATTGTTGTATTATTAAAAAATTAAAAGGTTTCCGTGACGTATAGTTCGTATTATTATTATTATTATTATTATTATTATTATTATTATTATTATTATTATTATTATTATTATTATTATTATTATTATTATTATTATTATTATTCAGAAAATGAACCATTTTCTTCTGGAACAAACCCACAACTAGGGGCCACTGACTTGAAATTCAGGCTTCCAAAGAATATGGTGTTCGTTTGGAAGGAGTAACAACAGTAAATGTTCCTATTCCACAGAGAGCTAAGCTTCGCTGCTTTATTTCTGCATCCGTGACCACAACAAGTGGAATTATATATACGATCATTAAACCTTAAAAGTCTCCTTAGCATTTAACTCCAAGAGCCTTGAGAGATTTACTTGAGAAAATGGAAAATTGAACGTCATCGCTCGTGCAAGACACAAGATCATAAATCTCATTCACTAACTCATTTATGCTAATGATATTATAATTATTATTATTATTATTATTATTATTATTATTATTATTATTATTATTATTATTATTATTATTATAACGATAAAATAAAAATTTAATTGATTTTAAACTTCAGTGGGTACATGTGTGTGTGTATATATATATATATATATATATATATATATATATATATATATATATATACTGTATATAGATATATATATATATATATATATATATATATATATATATATATATATATGTGTGTGTGTGTATATATATGTGAGTGTATGTGTAAACATATGTATTAACGCGTATGTGTGTATGTGTGTGTATGCTTGTATAGCTATCAAAAACTCAAGAAATATATGAGCAAACTAAAATTGAAGCAGATGTTGCTTTGAATAATAATAATAATAATAATAATAATAATAATAATAATAATAATAATAATAATAATAATAATAATAGAGAAAAAAAATCAATATTTCCACCTACATTGGAGGCCTAATCGTAGTCTTCCCTTTAAAGTGTTTATGGGTATTCCAGTAAACAGGGCCATTTACCTAAGCTCTTGATTGAAATGTATTTGAATAAAAAAAAAAAATAAAAAACGCGCCGAGGATTCTTCGGCGCAATCGAGTTTTCTGTGCAGCGTATAATCAAGGCCACCGAAAATATATCTATCTTTCGGTGGTCTCGGTATAATGCCTGTCCTATATCGTTGCCAGACGCACGATTATGGCTAACTTTATCCTTAAATAAAATAAAAACTACTGAGGTTAAAGGGCTGGAATTTGGTGTAATTGATGATTGATGGGTGGATGATCAACATACCCATTTGCAGCCCTCTAGCCTCAGTAGTTTTTAAGATCTGAGGGAGGACAGAAAAAGTGCGGACGGACAAAGCCGTCACAATAGTTTTCTTTTACAGAAAACTAAGAACTGGACAACAAGACTCTTGCTTCTGTTCGGAAGATATTGAGCTGTGATGATTGTTTCAGAATCAAAATTAGGTTTCCGTTGACATGACAATGAAAAAGGAGTTTGAGTACTGTACTTTTAGAAAATTTACTCTTGTTCATAATTGTTCTTATCTGACAATGTTAACAGACATGTGAGAATATCCTGATTCATCTGTTATCGAATTCTAGCTGGCCCATAGTTCACAGTTTCATCAACATTCGATATCATTATGTCTGGTGTTCCTAGATACAAGATATTCGTGAGCATGTAACGCAAGAGAATATGCTCTTTCAATTATGGATGAGCTTCTTACCCACACAGTTCATAATACCTTCAGGTAATGGGTTGTGAAATGATGCGAATGTATTTCTTATTCCCTCCCCCCCGCTCTCTCTCTCTCTCTCTCTCTCTCTCTCTCTCTCTCTCTCTCTGATGCAATCCTTGTTGATGTTAATAGTAGCGTTAGAATAGATTACAATGGGTTCAGTGATTCCAATATTCAGAGAAAATCTCTGCTTATTAAATCAGGGATACATGTATGGAATTTAAACCATACAAGTATTCACATAACACGACAAGTAAAAAATGCGCAGAATTTTCTTCGGCGCAATCGAGTTTTCTGTACAGCCGCTACAGCCTATAATCAAGGCCACCGAAAA
>NC_089751.1:52380616-52385616 GCF_040412425.1 Macrobrachium rosenbergii
TCTGTGGCAGATTTGTTGCGGGAGTAAATAGAGATAATACCTTCATGTGCATCTGCGCAAACTGAGCTGACAGCGCAATATCACGTATCAAAGACCAGCTCTCAAGCGCTGAGAAGGAAATGCATTACGCAAATAGTTTATAAACCGCTAAAGGAGTCCAGATTATTGCAGGTAGTTTCGTTGAGCAAATTAGATTTTTATTCGCGTGTATTTAAGGTAAATCCTTCTCTCTCTCTCTCTCTCTCTCTCTCTCTCTCTCTCTCTCTCTCTGATGCCTTCAGACAGCATGGAAGATGTTTCAAAGCATGCGTCGTATCTCTCTCTCTCTCTCTCTCTCTCTCTCTCTCTCTCTCTTTATTATATATATATATATATATATATATATATATATATATAATATTTATATGTATATATATATATAGAGAGAGAGAGAGAGAGAGAGAGAGATACGACGCATGCTTTGAAACGTGTGTGTGCGTGTGTATATATATGTATACATATATATATATAATATATATAGATAGATAGATATTTGTACATATATATTTATACATATGTATATGTATGTCTGTATATATATATATATATATATATATATATATATATATATATATATATATATATATATATATGTACACACACATATATATATATATATATATATATATATATATATATATATATATATATATATATATATATATATATATATATATATAAGTTTGTGTGTGTGCCTGTGTGTGTGTCTTTGTATTTTAATATCAGTTGGTTTATGCTTATTAAGTTAATCCCTCTGTAAGACGCAAAAGGAACTAGATTTCCCCACTTCATTAAACCTTTGTTAATTATGAAATTCTCACTCTGCTAATTATGTACAATAACAGAATAACATTTGATAATTAGCAGTACAACCCTAAAGCCCTATACTTAAACAAAGAAGATTAATTATTAACCCCAATTACAATATTTAGAATTTACTAAGGGAATGTAAGATGATATTGAAAAGGAATTTGATAATATCAACTCCAATAACAACAGAAGTGTTGTTGTTGATATATGTATGTATGTAGATATATATATATATATATATATATATATATATATATATATATATATATATATATATATATGTATGTGTGTGTGTGTGTGTGTGTGTGTGAATGTATATATATACATATATATATATATATATATATATATATATATATATATATATATATATATATATATATATATATATATATATATATATATATATATATATATATATATATATATGTATAACTGAATCACGAAAACTACTGAGGCTAGTGGGCTGCCAATTGGTATACTGATCATCCACGGCCCATAAAACTCTCAGCCGCGGCCCATGAAACGCTACCAAGGCCTAGTGATGGCCTGTGTTGCTGGTACCTACATCGTTGCCAGAAGCACGATTATGGCTAACTTTAACCTTAGATAAAATAAAAACTACTGTGGCTAGAAAAGTTAAGTATACCTTAGTTTAACCAGACCACTGAGCTGATTAACAGCTCTCCTAGATCTGACCCGAAGGATTAGACTTATTTTATGTGGCTAAAAACCAGTTGGTTACCTAGCAACGGGACCTACAGCTTATTGTGGAATCTGAACCACATTATACCGAGAAATGAATTTCTATCACCAAAAATACATTCCTCTAATTCTTCATTGGCTGGCGGAGACTTCGACTCGGGCCTAGCAGAGTGCTAGCCGAGAACTTTACCGATTCTGCCAACGAGGAACTGTGGCTAGAGGGCTGCAATTTGGTATGTTTGATGATTCGAGGGTGGGTGATCATCATGCCAATTTGCAGCCCTCTAGCCTCAGTGGCTTTTAAGATCTGAGGGCTGGCAGAAGAGGTGCGAACAGAAAAAAAGTGCGGACGGACAGACAAAGCCTGCACAATAGAAAACCAAAAGTATTTCATTTTTACAACATTAAGCAAGGAAATCGGTATTTACAGATAGTGAAGAGTAAAATACTGATACAATAATCAGGGATTTCCTGACGAAGGTCTGATGGAATACGTAACTTATTTTTAGGCATTCAGTTTATGCCTGACTTTACAGCTTGGCATTCCAGATTCCGTACCTTTGGTGTTGATCGAGGTCCTGGAATCCAGCACTTCCAGTCTCTCTCTCTCTCTCTCTCTCTCTCTCTCTCTCTCTCTCTCTCTCTCTCTCTCTCTGGTGATTTTTATGATATCAAAGGTAAATGATTCTTTGGTACTGTATATATATATATATATTTATATATATATATATATATATATATATATATATATATATATATATATATAATATATATATATAATATATATATATATATATATACATATATATATACATACATACATTCATACATACAGTATCATCATATGTTGAAACGAGGTGCAATATGAATTAGACTAAAGAGATGTTATACAAAATGCTTACATTATTCCCTGTGAATACATCAAATGTATTTAATATTAAAGAAATAAAATTACTTAGGAATACCCTATCAAGCAAAGATTTTCTCGGACAAACCCAACATGAGTCTCAAGCAATCGGATGACGCGTAACAGAACAGGAATTTCAGCCATGCGACACAGGGAATCGGGAATCTTCAGCTACAAAGAACAGAAGGCGCCAGGGCCAACACGAACTCGCCTCGTCTTAGTTTGGAAGGCTCTTTGTAACATGGGGGAGGGAAAGGTCGAAATTTAAAACCGGTTCTCGTATTATATATTTGGACGTAGGGTATTCTCCCAGCGCTGTTTTCATGCGTGGAATAAGCACATGTTCAATGTAAAATTAATGTAAAGAGATAGGATTTGAGTCATAGATAACTGCATATACACACACACAAACACACACACACACACATATATACACATATATATATATATATATATATATATATATATATATATATATATATATATATATATATATATATGTATGTGTGTGTGTGTGTGTAGTTAACTATTTTACATTCTGTTTCTTTACGCTAATTTTTCATTCAACATGTGCTTTATTCCATGCATAATTATATATATATATATATATATATATATATATATATATATATATATATATATATAATCAACAAGTCTTTATCTGCACACTGAACCCATGCTTTCTCCACATCTGGAAATTCTTTACTATTTTGAATTCCCCGTAACTTTCACGGAATTCACATGTTTTGGAAACAATCTACCATTCGTGGCAGCTGAGGGCATTTTCACTGTAAGATACCCACGAGTGTAGCAAGTCAGATATGGCTCATGTCTTCGTGATGATAATGACGTTCGCCAATTTATTAACACCAAAGTATATTGAATAAAGCATGAAAACAAATTAAGCTTCCCTGACCATCCCAAAATAAATTTACTGAATCTCAGTGTTGTCGCGTCATTGTTCACGGCTCAAGGAACTCGCATAAAACAGGAACTCCAGCACTTTCTCTCCGGCACAGAATGACACATACTGGCTGTGCCGATTGCCAGACCTTGTGAAGGCAAATGAAGCTATTCCGCTGCGCACAGCAGCTCAACGCGAGGGACAGACGAAACTGCGAAAATGGAAACAAAATGAATATGTCTCCTTCAGTCACCCGCCATAGTAGCCGTGTGAGTTGGTGGATTGTCAGTGGAAAACACGACTGGTCCAGAGAGTCAACTTTGCTACAAGGACATTGCTTCTGTGACTGCAGGAAGGAAGGTTCGCCATTAGCCTTGAGATATACATATATATCCGTGTTATTTGAAGTGAAATAGAATCTCAGGATGTGAATGTTGTTATGAGGAAATAATTGGAAATTTTTTTCAGAGACCAATTGAAGTTTCCACATGAAGCAAAGAGATGATTTAATATATATATATATATATATATATATATATATATATATATATGTATATATATATATATATATATAGATAGCTAGATAGATAGATACACATATACATATATACATGTATATAAATTTCTAACTCACATCAGGATCGAACCCGGGTCTTTCAATTGAAAGACGAGACCGCTTGCCTGTGAAAGACAAGGGTTCGATCCTGATGTGAGTAGAAATCTATTTCTGTTCCACACGTAATTGTGTGTTGCTTATTTATAGATATACATACATACATATATATATATGTAGTTGTATATATATATATATATATATATATATATATATTATACATATACATATATGTGTGTAAAATTTTCTGACTCATATTTTCTCTATTTATAATCATTCTTATTCGCCGTTTACTCCCCTTCACTTTGTGAAGCTCACTAATACTTTGATATTCAAGTTGACTGTTTATTTTCCGATATTTTTTTGAACTATCAGTTTCTTTTTTGACAATTTAATTTTGTCATCTCCAGTATTTATTTCACAGATATATAAACTTTATACGAATAAAGAAATATTTTTAATGTTCCAGATGCGAAGACATTTAACCTTAATGTTGCGTCATTTATCAAAGCAGAGCGCTAAAGACGAGGGGGAGAAAGAGAGAGAGAGAGAGAGAGAGAGAGAGAGAGAGAGAGAGAGAGAGATGAGTAAAATCTTTCGAATAAATAAAAATCTTGCAAAGAGATAACGTACTAGCTTTTTCTAGAATAACCTCGATGAGAGTGCATACTAGAAATAATATATATATATATATATATATATATATATATATATATATATATATATATATATATATATATATATATATATATTTATATATATATATATATATATATATATATATATATATAAATATATATATATATATATATATATATATATATATATATATATATATATATACGTAATTATATGCATATATATATACAGTGTATATATATGTACATATATTTATATGTATATACATGTATATAATATAAACATATAATATACGAAGTGCGTCTATCAAATAACGAGACTGATTAAATAACTCGCCTTTATTTATATGTATTACAAACTTTCTTCACGTTAAGATACTCGCG
>NC_089751.1:52400616-52413116 GCF_040412425.1 Macrobrachium rosenbergii
TACCCATTAGAGAAATTATAAGATAAAGTTAATGAGCAAAATTTTGGACTCGAAGTACAAGAAAATAAAAAGTGTACAAGCGTGTAATTTTTGTTAAATATGTTACTGATCTTAACTGCTTTATTTTTCTTTGTATTTTTGGTGTACTAATTGGACGGGTATTTGAGTACTGATGTAAACGGATGTTTGTGTTTTCTTTTTAGGTAAGATATTATCAAATAAAGTATGTTTTGATCCGTGTGATACCTTAAAATATTTTTAAGAACAAACACAGAGGCTTTAAAAAAAATATTGAACAAAATTGGTCTGCAGTTGAAGATACCGGGGTGGAAGGGTGTGTGAGTTTTATGCAACAAATACGGCCCAGAATTTAGGTGGTTATGGAGAAGAAAACAATAAGTTCTTGATGCTGATGAAATTAAAAAATAAAATGACAAAAATGTAAAATGATGAGAAATGGTGATAAATAAAGATGTCTTGGTGAGCCTGAGAAACCAAGTCAGGGACAAAACAAATAGTAGAATTGAAAAGCAAAGGCTAAAACGTCAATGAAAGAATATCTTTTGCATTGAAGATAAAAGTGGAATATGCTCTCTAAAGAAAATTCCCAAAGAAATTGCTGCAGAGTGGTCGACAAACCATTCCTACAGGAGAGACCTACAGTATGTTATAAGTGAATGAACAGGGAACATAACTGTTAATCTCTTTAAACGCATCCATGAATGACTTTAATGTGTGTTTATTGACTTATAAACCAGTCATAAATAAGAACGCATTTTGACGATTAATTTCCTCATGGCTATACAAACCTCTCCATCATTCATTTCCTGCCTCGTCATCCAGAGGACATGTTCACCCGCACATAGACATGTGGTAAAATATGCATTTTGTTTGAGAATTTCCCCGGTGAATAATATTGTACGACATGGAGGAACCGATAGGAAAGAGGTACGAATCCACCGGAAATTGAATTGTGCACACAGTGTTAATGAAAGAGAATGCTTAATAACAAGGAAATCTTAATCACTGGACTCAGATGCAAGCCTTAATGAAAATAAGACTGCGATATTTTTCAAATAGCAATGGAAAGCATATTTCAAAAACTATTTATATTTATCCTTTGATTTTTTCCTCGTGGCTAATAATTACACTAACTTTTATGCTTACCTATTAAACAATTATGTAAATAGGTTATCATTTTGTTTACCGTATATCTAAACATATAAATGTCGTGCAAAAAAGGAAAATCTACTGACTGATGAGCTTATGCAGCAGTTTGCTAATCCATGATGTCTTCATTCTTGAGTATTTCAAATTATATATATATATATATATATATATATATATATATATATATATATATATATATATATATATATATATATATATATATATATATATATATATATACAGTATATATACATATGCTAATACATACACACACACATATATATACATATATATATATGTATGTGTGTGTGAGTGTATGTGTGCACGTGTAATCCTAATTGAAACATCAGGACTCTGTGACACTGGAAACAGGTGCTATAATCATCAATATGCGAATATCATGACATAATCCCATTATGGTCGTCAGAGTTATACTGGCAAATCCGGGAATTTTATTCCACGAAATGACTTTCATAACTTCATAATCAAACAAAACAATGCGTGTGTGGACATCCATTAACCATTTCGGAGTACAAGCGGTGTTTATGACAGAATGATTGAATTATTCACTGCGAATGATTGCATTAAAGCGTAAATTGTATGTATGTATGTATGTATGTATGTATGTATGTATGTATGTATGTATGTATGTATGTGTAAATATATATGTGTGTATATATATGTATATACATATTATATATATATATATATATAAATATTATATATATATATATATATATATATATATATATATACTGTACAGTATATATAATATATAATATATATATTTAACATACTAAGGATTCGCATTCCTTGGTAGTGGTTAAACCAAATGCATTTCAACCAAAGCTAATTTTGAATGTTTATATACAGAAAAGAATAATTATTTAACGTCAGTCCACACTCTGCCATAGTATGTGAACTGTATAACGTTTCATCCGAGGCCATATGAAATATTATACAAAACCCTACTCTGTACATATGAGACAGTCTTTACTTTTGAGTATTTACACAGTAAGTTTATAAGTATTTCTTTATATTTCTCAAAATGAACGTCAGATAGAAATTTAACCTTTGATATGAGAATTCAGTTAACCTGATCTATTATTGCATAATACTGTACTGATATATATTACTTTGCCTTTAAGATTACGTGGAATCCTGTATTAGAAGACATTTTAGTAAAACTGAATGTTTTGCAAATATAAAATAAATATTCACTTGCTTTCTTCTACAGATCGGTCCTAAGGTTGATATATATTACTTTGCCTTTAAGATTAAATCCTGATTAGAAGACATTTTAGTAAAACTGAATGTTTTGCAAATATAAAATAAATATTCACTTGCTTTCTTCTACAGATCGGTCCTAAGGTTGATATATATTACTTTGCCTTTAAGATTACGTGGAATCCTGTATTAGAAGACATTTTAGTAAAACTGAATGTTTTGCAAATATAAAATAAATATTCACTTGCTTTCTTCTACAGATCGGTCCTAAGGTTGATATATATTACTTTGCCTTTAAGATTACGTGGAATCCTGTATTAGAAGACATTTTAGTAAAACTGAATGTTTTGCAAATATAAAATAAATATTCACTTGCTTTCTTCTACAGATCGGTCCTAAGGTCTCAACACTGAAGAAAGCGAAGAAACTCCTCCAAATGTGTGTGCTAGAAAGATAGTGTACGGTAAATTATCACAGAGAAAGTCACTTTGAATTATGAACATATTTCGATGAGCGAGGTTTCCATAAAAACAGATGTCAGAGAGGAAGGACTTTGAATAGAAAAAAAAATACATATCCATCTTTTCCAAAGTGTTTAAAGATCAACACGAAGTGAAGAGAATCAGAAAACAATTGGAAATATGGCAATAAACGTTGTTCTGCCCATACTGATCCCTCTTGAAGAGAACCTGCATAATGGTACGTTTTTATTTATGTATATATTTCTCCCTTAGTAAGCATTATCATCATTATATTTCCTTTTACTTTTAGATTCTGTCTACCTTGAACGACTTGTTCATCCATGTGTTTTGAGCATAGATATGTCCTCAGCCTTTTCAGATGTGATAATAATTTGTCGATCTGATTTCTTGTCGTGTGTCCACGTATTCCAAAAATTTCGTCTTTCACTAATTAGATGCTCAAAATGCATCACTTTCTTTCATGGCCGTGCCTTTTATTCAGTTTTCTGGTTGGTGGTAATTTGGACGTAATCTGTCTTTTATTATGTGGGAACCTCATGTAGATTAAAATTACATTCAGCATATGCACCCATTACCTAGACATAGCAAAGATTAGTGCTTTAGCATATATATATATATATATATATATATATATATATATATATATATATATATATATATATATATATATATATATATATATATATATATATATATATATATATATATATATATATATATATATATATATATATATATATATATATATATATATATATATATATATATATATATATATATATATATATATATATATATATATATATATATATATATATATTTGCTAAAGCACTAATCTTTGCTATGTCTAGGTAATGGGTGGTATATGTTGGGCTGAATATATATATATATATATATATATATATATATATATATATATATATATATATATATATATATATATATATATATATATATATATATTTTGTCATGAAGTGATCAAACACCTGGTTATTACACAAATAATAAGACCAAAAAGTTACCTCACTTCGACCAGATACTTGAAACCTCATAACAAAAATATCAAGACTGAATACTCTAAAGGTTCAGTGATCCCATAAAACTTACTTATCACTTGAGAAAATCAATGTAACTTTATCAAGTTATGGGTGAGGTAACAACTAACAAACTATAAACAGACTAGTGGAAAATGGGCATCACTTCAACAAACACTATAAATGTTTCTCTGGTTCTATTTCACCTAGATAAGTCTCAGGTGAACAAACAGATATACCACATACCTTGTACACATTCATTAATTTATCTAATTACTGGTGGTCAAAATGAAATGCTGTGCTTTTAAAACTTTAAACAAACAGGTTTATTTCTAAGTTCAAAACTAATATGCAGAGTTTACAATCTCAAAAAAGATTTACTATTAATTGATAACAGTGTAAGATTTAAGTAGTTCTTTATCAAGTTTAATTCACAAAACTTTAATCTATTAAGAAAGCAATTTGGTTAAGTAAGATTCAAACCATTAACTATCACTCAAGTTTTAAACATATACCTGATTAATTAAACTCAACACAAATGTTCACCAAAATATTACTGTCTGGAATCCATATAAGTATTCTCTGAAATCTCAATAATAAGTATGCACTAAAAAATGCTAAGTAATCACCAGCACAAAACTCTGTAAAACAGTAATTATAAAATTAGAGTAAGAATGAAATATGCAAAAATGAAAATATACCAACAGCAATTTCACTAAGACAAAAATATGTTTAAAGATTATATCAATCTTTCAAAAGATTACCTTCACTTTTAAAAAAAGGTTAAACTCACGTCTTTCTAAGACTTCCTCAAAGACAACACTGCCAAGTCATAATGACATACACAATGCTATATAATTAGCAGCAAGACACATTAGAACTCACTATAAGAGATATTTTTCACCTCTTATCAAAATAATAATTCTCTATCACAATAACAGCACAAAACATATCAAGTAAGAACCTTACCTTCTAAAACAGAAAATAGTAAAATACATTTTCACAATGCTTGCACAATATAAACACCTTAGATCACCTCTTACAAAATGTATACACTGCTTGGGTGAGTTTAACAAAACTTTTACAAACAGGAAAGCAGCCAGTATATCACTCTTATACATGAATGGTATTATTGTGAGAGAGAGAGAGAGGGATAAGCTTGTCCCAGGAACCCCTTTTCCTGACTGCCTGACTCTGGTTCAGTACTGCACTTTTATCTTTAAGCCCTCCCAGAATACATGATACATAAAGTGTACATACATTATACATACAGGTATACATGTACAGTATACATTCAGAGAATTCTAAGGCCCAGAAGGAAATATGCCAGAGCTCTTATCAATGATTGACATTTCCTTGTTCACTCAAAACAACTGAGTAAATAGAAGGAAGTGCTTTTGGAAGCCCATTTCTGGCTCACTGTCAGCATGTCAACTTCATCTCTCTCACTTACTCATTCTCTCTTTCTCAGATTATGAAAACATAATAGACATAGGCCAAGATAATAAATTCAGAATAGGCACACAGAACAAATGTGTAACAGGCAATTTGCCGATTGGCTGTCAACTCAAGAGGGCCTCTGCCTTTCTCCAAACACTTGAGTAAACACAGGAAGCGGGCTAAGCGATATGGTTCAAAAATATCTCTCTCTCTCTCTCACTCTCTATCTCTACAGCACGCTAAAAATTCAAGTCTATAACTCCCATTATACAATTTCAATACACTGCACCATATATTAAACAAATGGAAAAAACATATCAAAACATTTTAAGATTACATGATGCACAATTTATCTGTAAGAAAAAGACATTTTAAAATCATATCATCACAACAAATGACGAATCTGCAAGCAAAACATCAAAATTTTCACAGAGACATATAATATTTGTAGAATGGTTTTATATATTATAACACCTTATAATAATATATATATATCGACATCAGCCCATTTTCATACCTTACCTGCTGACCCTTGGTAGAACCCACCATGATAAAACATCCACAGCATTTCCTGATTTATAAAGAAGGCTCACCAATACCTCATTGAATACCCTATAAAAGCAGCACATTCATCACTGTCTAGCCCGTTTTCTAGTACTCAATGGATATTAAGGCCCTTCCATTCTGATTTTCCTTTTACTCCATCAGTTTATCCCTATTGTGCTCCGTTCTCTCCTCATGTCCTAGCCATTTCAAAGGCAATCTTATTCAGCCTATCATCTACGCTAAAATTTTTATGTCTACTGTATATTTTTATATTTCTCATTTATTATGACATATACTACCAAAACTATCTACCTTAGAGGTTTGAAGTTTGTGTTTATATCCCCATGCAAAGTTTAAATGCCTTACCTAAAGTAAAATTTGACTCAAGAATCCTGATATGAATTCCCACATTGATTTACCTAGATAATTAAAAAACGCCTTTCTTATCTCACCTATTTTATAACTCCCCTTTTCCCACATCCTCCCTCCGCCCGTTGTATTTACTCCCAAACCATTAAGATCACGACCGAAGCTAAATCTTGCAAGAGATACGAAGGAAGTAACTTCTTCTCCTCCTCTGTATCTGATAGTCTAAAGAGTGTCGTCAAAAACACGAGCGAGGGAAATCTGGATCCGACGTATTCAAATCTCCAAACTTAACCGAACTTACAAAATTTAACTCTCGTCCAATATTGGATGTACCGCTCTCCAATATCAACTTTCTCCTTTGGGTTTTGTTTCCTTGATGGTATCAGAAAATCAGTCGGAACTCGTGATTGAAAAGTTAAGGCAAGAATCGTAAGGATTTCGAGATTTCTTTCATCCGATAATATTTCATTTACTTCCCAAGGATTCAGTGTAAACCTTTTTTTTCTGACATAGGTTTTACATTGCTCCGTTTATTAAATTGTGATTTTGTGGTTTACGTTCTTGCTTCTGTGTAACCCTTGACTTATATATCATCAACAAGTCACATTGGTTCGAGTTGGAATTGAGAAGTTTCCATAGACTTAAATGATGAAATTCAGCCATAAAATGCTGCCTTTGAATATGTTTGAGCCTTAAAAATTATGTTCTTTCTATGGACATAGTATTATCTTGACATATTATTATATAGTAATGATGCAAATTCAGTTGTAAAAAGCTACCTTCGAATATGTTTTGGCCTTAAAAATTATTTTCTTTCTATGCACACAATATTATCTTGGTTATATTATTAATGGTGAAATTCAGCTGTAAAAAAGCTACCTATGAATATGTTTGAGCCTTAAAAATTATTTTCTTTCTATGGACACAATATTATCTTGACTATATTATTATATAGTAATGGTGAAATTCAGCTATAAGATACTGCCTTTGAATATGTGTGTGCCTTAAAAATTATGTTCTTTCTATGGAACAATATTATCTTGACTATACTGTTATATAGTAATGGTGAAAATCAGTTGTAAAAAGCTACCTATGAATATGTTTGAGCATTAAAAATTATGTTCTTCCTATGGACACAATATTATCTTGACTATATTAATTTGCAGCAATTTTTAAAGGTAGTGAAATTCATTGTATCAGTATTGACAACCAGTGGATATCATTACTGAAGAGTGGATAATCTTTAATTACCCTGACAAAGCTTAACAGAGAGAGAGAGAGAGAGAGAGATGACACCAACAATCAAAATGATATTAATAACATTACTGACTTTAACATTAATGACAATATTCCTCACCTTTCTGCTCCCTTCTTATATTATTTAAACATTATTTTTTTTTCTTGTCTACCTTCTGTAATACTTTTATAATAGATAATCTTTTTCCTGCGCTTTAGCTAAGTATGTAGTTACCTTAACTTCACAATTATACAGTTTTAAATCAAGATACATCACATAATACAAATAAACATAACTGAAAGCATTGCCTACCTCTGTATCAGTGGTTCTTAAACCAGGGTGCTCGCACCCCTAGGAGGTGCGAAGCCGGTTCCTAAGGGGTGCGAGGATGCCTATGAATAATTAAAGCAAAATATATCTTTATATACGCATGTTAATTTTCTGCAAAAAAATAAAAATATAATAGAATAAAATAGATAATAATAATAATAATAATAATAATAATAATAATAATAATAATAATAATAATAATAATAATAATAATAATAATAATAATAATAATAATAATAATGATAATAATAATAATAATAATAATAATAATAATAATAATAATAATAATATTATTATTATTATTATTATTATTATATTATTATTATTATTATTATTATTATTATTATTATTATTATTATTATTATTTTCCCCTCAGCAATTCAGGGGGTGCGAGAACTGACTGCTGACTTGAAAGGGGTGTATACATTGAAAAAGGTTATGAGCCATTGCTCTATATTATGGAAGGTTTCGTCAACTACATTTATCCCCTAAATACTCTGAAGTATGTCGTTGAAGCCACAAAGCTGTCAAAGTTCCCAAAGTGGAAGGAAAATGTTTCTGCGAGATATTTTAAAGCTAAGGTATAGTGAGACTTCTCCCGGTGGGGCAAAGTTAAAACTTTATTTCTATATATACCTTGGCGAACTTTGTACGTGTGATACCTGTTTTTTTATTTATTATTGACACAAAAGTCCAGAGAGGTCGGTACAGTAACCGAGATTCAGAGAGGCCTGCAGAGGACTCTGTATCACCATTTACCTGCCGAATAGAAAAAGGGAAATTTTGAAAATTATCATTAGAAAAGCAACAAGGCAATGACTAACCAATACTGTTTTTCCAGTCCTGGATTTTAATCTACTGCGAAATTGAAATATAACAATTCCTTGCTTTTAATTAATCAGGGTATTTATCAATACCATTCGCTAATGGCTAACATTAATTATGAATCGGCTTCGAGTTTAACTTACGTTTCTTTATAAAAACATTTCATTTATTAAATCAGATTGTGTTATTTTTGCTTGGGTAAAAATATAAAAAAAATTAACTAAGCTTTCAACTGTAAAGGCTAGTTTATATCGAGTGAATCTGAATATGGAAAAATCAGCAATATTACAATTTTGAAAAGTCGATCACAAAAATAATATTTCGATGCTCAAATGCAGCTAATTTAACTTATGTTAATCAGGATTAAAATTTATAATGACGTAACGCTCAGCTTTAGCAACGTAATACATAGTGCCAAATAATTTTAATCAAATAATCTGCTGTTCCGTATTTTTTCTCTCTTTATATTTTAATTCATTTTTTAACTGATAGAGGCAAAATCTAGTTTCTCCTATGTCAAGCTGGCGGAATCATTTATATTTTAAGGGTGATGTTATAAAAAATGAATATATCAAGATAATGTTATATTTATCTGACATGCCTGTACCTTTTAGAAACGCCTAATCGTACCGAACTAGATCAAAAACTATTTATAATATCACGTAGAAACCCTAAGCACACTATTTGGAAGTTACTAGGTTCCATTGCGTATGTTTGAGCCTTAAAAATTGTTCTTTCTATGGAAACAATATTATCTTGACTATATTATTATATATTAAATGGTGAAATTCGGCTATGAAATCCTGCCTTTGAATATGTTTGAGCCTTAAAAATTATATTCTTTCTATATATTTTCTGCTGTTGAAATAAGGTAAATCTCAGCAGTCATAATTAATATGATTTCATAGATTCAGTCTGTCTGTTTAAATATTAAAGAAAATCAACCAAATTAAATTCAGTCAAATCTGTTTTGCTTAGAATTGCTTAAAAGGCTGGAACATTCAGATGCAGCAAAAAATTACCATTCATTCGTAAAAAGTGCTTCTACAGAACTGAATGCCTGTGAGTTGAGTTGAAGCTGTGGATGAAATCATAAATGAGTAAACCGTATGTATATATATATATATATATATATATATATATATATATATATATATATATATATATATATATATATATATATATATTATATAATATATACATACATATGTATATATATTATATATATATACGCTTTACTCATTTATCATTTCATCCACAGCTTCAACTCACAGGCATTCAGTTCTGTAGAAGAACATTTTACAAACGAATGATAATTATTTGCTGGATCTGAATGTTTCAGCCTTTTAAGCAATTCTAAGCAAAGCAGATTTGATTTAATTTACTTAATATATATATATATATATATATATATATATATATATATATATATATATATATATATATATACACACATATATATATATATATATATGTGTGTGTGTGTATATATATATATATATATATATATATATATATATATATATATATATATATATATATATATATATATATATATATATATATATATATATATATATATATATATATATATATATATACACACACACACACACATATATATATATATATATATATATATATATATATATATATATATATACACACATATATATATATATAATATCAGGAACACCTGAAGCATTTTATTTTGCTTTATTATGCAAGTTTTGAGAGTTTATCAATATCCCGAAGCGAATGAGCGCAAAGATTAATTTCAAAGCAGCTGGTGTATAATTAACTCATCAGTCGTCAATGCGAATAATACTTTAGAGAATATTGTGTAAATTTTATCTCACTCATCACGTCTGTACCCCGCTAAGAGGGTAATACAGAATCCTCTTTGTATTATGGAAATGACGCTTCATAATGCGCTTCTTACCAGTATTTTTTCTTGGCACATTTTCCTGAAGTTTGTTCGTCCTCGTTTATGGCATCATTGAAAAGAAATTAATTTTTTTCTCCAAAGAGGTACCATCAATCTCACTCGAGAACGCTCAGGCTACGGAACGAAAGAACTCCTAATAAAATATTATTATTATTATTATTATTATTATTATTATTATTATTATTATTATTATTATTATTATTATTATTATTATTATTATTCAGAAGATGAAACATATTTCTATGGAACAAGCCCACCACAGGGGCTGTTATAAGTAAATTATTAAAATACAAGGAGAAAAGTGCATGAGACGAAACCATTCCGATATCATGCTGTTCTATTTGATTTTAAGAAATTTAGGCTGTCAACCCAGCACCAGTGCAATTTGGCCATTCAGAGACAAAGCTGTGACAAAAGTAAGTAAGATAGTGACGAAAGGGAGTTGGAGTGGTTGGACAGCAAGATAGAGAGAGCCAGAAACTGAAGGAGATAAAGTACAAGCAGCTAAGGGGCCGAAGGGACTCTGCAGACACGGTTCAGTAATGCCTACAATACACCACGTGAGGTGCACTGACTTCACTAGTCCCCGTACTGGGGACGCCAAGCTAGGCAAAGCTATGCTCTTGAATTTTCCAAGTAATTTAGGCTTCGTATGCCGTACGATATATTATGCACATTCAGCACCCAGAACTAAGTCTGCCTCTGTTTAACCTCATGGAAACATTTTTGCATTTTGTCAAGTATAGGTGTAATTATTTGCCACAAGGTGATTCTGCTTTGCAGAGGATTTGTTTGAAAGCTCGACAAAAGTCTGGCATCGTGACAGGCGAAAAGCAAATAAATTTTTAGAAGGAATACGAATTAAGCCTAGAGAAATAATCGATTATTTTACGGGTGGATTGCTTAGAATACGTGTATTGTCGAATATATATATATATATATATATATATATATATATATATATATATATATATATATATATATATATATATATATATATATATATATATATATATATATATATATATATATATATATATATATATATATATATATATATATATATATATATATATATATATATATATATATATATATATATATATATTAATTTTTTTATGAAGAACCGATCTCATCTTAGAACTCGTCAAAAGAGAAAGATTTTGTAATGAAAAACAGCTTCATTAAAATAAGCTCTGTTTGTTATTTAATCTTAATATCGTTTCTGTTTAGATTTTGTATCTTTTAAGTAATAACTGAGTAAATAAAAGAAATTTCGTGCCTATGGTGGCAGCTCAGACTTGATTTAATATTGCAGTATATAAAGATATGGTAAAATGAATATTTATTGTAAGACTCTTTTATGGATGCAAAATACCCTTTTGAGATCAACTTAATGGGAAGTCTGGCATGACTGGGCAAGCATTTTGCCCGTTTTCTACGGCACATCAGAAAATGAAAGAAAATGGGCACAATCGACTTTGTCGTGGACTTATCTAAGAACGTAAGATATTTCATCTTTTTGAATGACGTTGATTGGAGTAACTATTTCGAAGTAAATAAGGCAGATAGCAGAAAGACGTCCGCAAATAATTTGGTAAAGGAGCGGAGAGAGAGAGAGAGAGAGAGAGAGAGAGAGAGAGAGAGAGAGAGAGAGAGAGAGAGAGAGAGAGAGAGAGAGGAGCCTGGATTGTAAATACAATCAGCATCTCCTTCAACATTTTTACAGGGTCCGAGAGGAAGTCCTCATCAGATCTAAACTGGAATGTTGGTAAACAGTCTGTCTGCTCCCAGGAATGCTATAAAAATATAGATCCTTGGTTCGGTGGTATCTTGAGGAAGCCTGTGAATGAAGCGGGGGACTTCAAAGAACATCCTGCGTGTGCAAGGGA
>NC_089751.1:52418116-52423116 GCF_040412425.1 Macrobrachium rosenbergii
GAAACTTATTCAATAAAATCCCGACAAGTATGTAATAGTTTCGCTCTCTTTCTTCTCTTTGCTGGTGGTTCTCTTCTTCCTGTATTAGTTTAGACCAAGCGTAAGCTTTGAACACATTTCCAGTTCTTTGTATCTGGTTTTTATTATGTGACACATCGGATGACAGTGGGGCTTACATGTGGATTTCATAGTGAGGGTATACTGTATATATATATATATATATATATATATATATATATATATATATATATATATATATATATATATATATATATATATATATATATATATATATATATATATATATATATACAGTATATATATATATATATATATATATATATATATATAGTATATATATATATGTATATATATATATATATATATATATATATATATATATACTACATATATATATACATTTATATATATGTATGTATATATATATACATATATTAGTATATATATATTGTATATATATATATATATATATATATATATATATATATATATATATACATATATGTATATATATACACACATTTATTTCAGACATCATTGCACTCAGGTATGCAGAAGCAAATTCCACGATATGAATTGACTAGGAAAATATGTATTTTTCATTTTATACATATTCATATATACAGATATTGACAGACAGACAGATAGATCGATCGATAGTTATAACATATTTTTTTTTCTCAGGAACTTCATTTTCCACATATACTTTTCCTCAAAATTAAAACTATTTCAGAGCAGAAATTAATGTATCTTTCTTGCGTGAGTCTCATCCTCATCCCAAGTCGGCCCAAATCCTTAGAAACATCGATATGAAATCTTGTACTTCAAAATCATGGGATTTTATCTCTTATCTGAGAGATTTAGCCTTTTTTTTTTTTCTAGAAATCCTCAGAGAGAAATCAGACCAAAGGTTTAGAATGATTTTGTGTAACAACAAAAGATGTCTGATTTGAAACATATTTTGTATTGGTTAGTGGTTCAAGACTGAGACTCTCTCTCTCTCTCTCTCTCTCTCTCTCTCTCTCTCTCTCTCTCTCTCTCTCTCTCTCTCTCTCTCTCTCACTGCGAAATTATGATAGGGAACCACTAATATGAAACATATCTTACATTGGTTGGTGTCTAAAGACTGGTACTTCCTCTCTCTCTCTCTCTCTCTCTCTCTCTCTCTCTCTCATTGCGAAATTGTGATAGGGGACCACTAATATGACACATGTCTTATATCGGTTGGTGTTTAAAGACTGGTGCTTCCTCTCTCTCTCTCTCTCTCTCTCTCTCTCTCTCTCTCTCTCTCTCTCTCTCTCTCTCTCTCTCATTGCGAAATTATGAAAGGGGACCACTAATATGAAACAAATCGTATATTGGTTGGCGTTTAAAGACTGGTACTTCTTCTCTCTCTCTCTCTCTCTCTCTCCCTCATTGAGAAATTATGATAGGGGACCACTAATATGAAACATATCTTATATTGGTTGGTGTTTAAAGACTGAGACTTCCTCTCTCTCTCTCTCTCTCTCTCTCTCTCTCTCTCTCTCTCTCTCTCTCTCTCTCTCTCTCTCTCTCTCATTGCATACTCCCGGTCGTAAATGTAATAATTTATTCTTCCTCTGTAAGCATTAACATTTTCCCACACTATGATGTCACCTCACTAGGAAACAAATGTTTGTGTGTGTATGTGTATGTTTATGTCTTCATCGTTGCCGTTACCTGACTTTTGGATTTACATGTCAAAAGTAATATATAAGGGTTACAATGCCGGCGGAAATTCTGGCTGTTTTGTTTAAACTGATGGAGCCGGTTACATACATATATTTTTTTTAATGAATGATCACTTCTTTTTGTATTTCCCATTACTCCCCGTTACTTCTTTCTCATGAAGACCGCTTGGAAACTTGAATTTCAGGTCAATGGCCCCTGTGGGCACCAGCGGATCCAGGTGGGGGGCACATGGGCATGTGCCACCCCCTATGAAAAATAATGACAAAATGATAATATTGAAGATTTAGATAATAATAACATAAATGAGAAATATAAAAACTGGAAAAAATAATAAATCTCTTATAGAAATATATATATGTATATATGTCATATATACTGCATATATATGCATGTATGTATAATATGAAAATTGGTGCCCTCCCCTCCCCCCTTAAATTTTTCTGGAGCCGCTAGAACCTGTGGGATTGTTCCGTATGAATATGGTTCGTCTTCTGAATAATAATAATAATAATAATAATAATAATAATAATAATAATAATAATACTAATAAATTAAAAATTACTCATTGTAGCATGAGTCTTGACATGGAGAAACAAATCCACAGTTATTTATGGGTAAACATATTATGTACCCGTAAGTAACTGGATTTGTTTCACCTATTATTGAAATATTAATGTGATGATGATGATTTCAGTGACTCAAATACAGCCGCGTCTTCCATTCCCTCGCTGTTGGCTTTCAGCGCAGTTTTTGAAAGAGGAAACCTTTGTTTGTGCGATGTCCTCGACAAATTCTCGACGGTGTGGCAGTGGGGACACCATAGCTTGGGCTGGTTGGATTTGCAATTCCCTACCAAACATGTAAATTTATGGACTGTGTTGCTCAACTGTTCCTTTTCCCTAGGAGGGTTGGGCTGCTTCTCATAATTAGGGATGAGGGCCAGAGTTCAGGGCGAAAGGAGATTCTGAGTGGCACTCTTTACTAAAGAGAGAGAGAGAGAGAGAGAGAGAGAGAGAGAGAGAGAGAGAGAGAGAGAGAGAGATGACGTACAGTATGAATGATTGGTAACGGTTACGCCTGAATGGCGAACGAAATGGAAATCATTTCAAATTAAATATTCATTTAGAGAGACATTTTGATCAGGTTCTTGTGGTTTAACTAATTATTTTCTTTATTCATTTCTTCATCTATTGTTTGTTTATAATCTACTCTTTGACCTCTTTGTTTATTTTTATATAACTAGTCACTTTTTTATTTGTTAATGAAAGAATTTGTTATTAATTCAATTTAATTCAGTATTTATCTCCCTGTTTATGTTTTGCTCTTCTTCCTCTAACAAACAGAAATGAATACCGTTATCCCCTATCACAAAGACACCCAACATCTCTTTTCCCTTTTATTTTATTAGACAACAGAGTAACTTCATTTATCCTCCGAAATCTTGATTATGGGACACGAACAATGTACAGTGCTTGGCTGACTTCCCAGTGTAGCTACGTATCTGTTTAATTATAAATCGTATTCTTCTTTGGACCTTATTAGTCCCTCTGTATGGCAGGGTCGGCTGCTCGAGTCAACTCTCTCCATTTATTTCTATTCCTTGCATCCTCCTTTACCAGTCCCACCTCACCCATATCCCTCCTCACCACATCCATCCATCCGATTCTCTGACATCCCACAACCTCCTCCCCATCACTGGCATGTTCTCAGCTCTCTTGATTGGTTCCATCTCCTCTCTTCTTATTACATGGCCATAGCACAGTATCTCAGACGAGCTTCCCTTAGCTTTCTCCTTTACATTACATATACCACACACTCTTCTCATATCTTGGCTCTCCCTCCTTTCCAGCAGTGATGTTCCAGCAATCCATCTCACCATCCTCATCTCGGTTCTTGTCCAGCAGTCCCTCCTCTTTCCTCTTCAGTGCCCAATTTTCTGCCCCGTATGATAGTATGGGCCTGATAACTTTATCTGTTTAGTGAAAAATGTCCCTATGGAATCTTCCTTTTATTTTAATACCCTGACGGGGTAGAAGAGTAGCCGTCTTAAACAACGTCTCTTTCTCTCTCTCTCTCTCTCTCTCTCTCTCTCTCTCTCTCTCTCTCTCTCTCTCTCTCTCTCTCATTGAACTGTGTAAAAATCCTCGATAATTCTCTCCTTGAACTGTTAAAAGGATAATCTTCGATAATTTAGGTTTCATCGCTAACATACGTCTCTCTCTCTCTCTCTCTCTCTCTCTCTCTCTCTCTCTCTCTCTCTCTCTCTCTCTCTCTCTCTCTCTCTCATTGAGCTGTAATAAAAAGATAATTTAAGCTTGATCGCTAATGTACATAGATCTCTCTCTCTCTCTCTCTCTCTCTCTCTCTCTCTCTCTCTCTCTCTCTCTCTCTCTCTCTCTCATTGTACTGCAAAACAAATACTCCTCGATAATTTAGGCTTCATCTTTAATATATATACGGCTCTCTCTCTCTCTCTCTCTCTCTCTCTCTCTCTCTCTCTCTCTCTCTCTCTCTCTCTCTCTCTCACTGAGCTGCAAAAAAAATCCTCGATAATTTAGGCTTGATTGCTAACATACATAGATCTCTCTCTCTCTCTCTCTCTCTCTCTCTCTCTCTCTCTCTCTCTCTCTCTCTCTCTCTCTCTCTAAAAACAGACATTAATATTATTTTCATTGGCCGTGAACACAGCGCAAGCACAATGCATGCAAATGACAGCTGAATGATACATCTAGTTATTTCGCGTAATTTGTGCATACGCTTGTTGACATGGAGGGATTCATGTGCATTTGCAAAACGCTTGTAATATTTATGTGTATATATATATATATATATATATATATATATATATATATATATATATATATATATATATATATATATATATATAAACATATTCATATACATATATATATATGTGTGTGTGTGTTTGTTTTTATCAATTGCCTTTTACCAAGTCATGTATGAGCTTCCTATGAAATTGACAATACGATACTAGCAAAATGCTAGCTAAAAGCACTTGAAGTGCATTCTTGCTGAGATGTAGTTCCTGCACATTTGTAAGTTATCAAACATATATATATATATATATATATATATATATATATATATATATATATATATATATATATATATATATATTTATATATATATACATACATACTATATATATATATATATATATATATATATATATATATATATATATATATATATATCTTTTACTGCAGCAACAGAAACCTGTATACCAGTGTCTCCATAAATGCAAT
>NC_089751.1:52433116-52453116 GCF_040412425.1 Macrobrachium rosenbergii
TCTATTATTTATTTTTAACTGTCAGAGCAAGTGTCCACTCATAACATTTGTGCATCAAAGCGACAGGCATTTCATGTTTACACAAACAGAGTCAGACCAAAATCAAAATGCGTTTTTCATAATTAGGAGAAATGGCCTTGAAGAAATATACATATTATTTTCTGTTAAAATGGAATCTATTATAATTAGGATAATTGCAGTACGGTTTGTTTTTGTATAATATAAAATTCTATTCAACTTTGGTAATTACAGGCCAATTAGTAACTACAATTTATTTTATGATCCCAAACCTGGAATGTAATTTGTTTTTTAGCTTAGAAAAAAAAATTCGATAAGTGAAAAATGATCTGATGTTATTTTTTGTGATTCAAATGTATCATGAATAATATCTTTCAAACTAAATGTTGTTCTGAAAAAACTCATAAGTATTGTCACCCTCTTCCGCCTTGTGAATTCAGGTGGATCGATTTTATTCTTTTATTTTCTTATTCTTTTTTATTCACTCATATTACTTTATTGAATCGCCTTCTCCTATAACTTGTCTCCCTCGACAGGCTGATTTTCCTTTGGAGTCCTCTTTGGGTTTATAGCCTGTTGGGTGCCCATAAAAGTTTTCAGCTGAAGATTTAAAACAAGTAAAAATTGCGCCGAAGTTTCTTCTGCGCAATCGAGTTTTCTGTACAGCCGCTACAGCTTATAATCAAGGACACAGAAAATAGATCTATCGTTTGCTGGTCTGGGTATAATCTTGCATAAAACCGCGGCCCATGAAACTTTAACCACGGCCCGCGGTGGCCTATCGTATATCATTGCCAGAAGCACGATTATGGCTAGCTTTAACCTTAAATAAAATCAAAACTACTGAGGGTAGAGGGCTACAATTTGGTATGGTTGGAGGGTGGATGATTAACATGCCAATTTAGAACCCTCTTGTCTCAGTAGTTTTGAAGATCTGAGGGCGAGCAGAAAAGGTGCGGGCAGAAAAAGTGAGGACGGACAGACAATAGTTCTCTTTTAGAGATGACTAAAACACTAGAAAGACCAATACCAGCCTTCAAATGTATCATCAACCATCATACCACTCTAATTACAAGACTGCACTGGTGACAGCCTTTTTTTCCTTGCCTATTAGACTAGGTTCAGTGAGGTCTTGTAAATTCTGTGGTGTGGTAATTGATTCAACATTTGAAGGCTTTCCTTGTTCTTTCTTTCTTTCCTTCTTTCTTGAAGACTTCAGCTGAAAAGTCTTATGGACAGAGTCAATAGAGTATGAACCCAAGAGGCTCTAAAGGGAAATCAACCTGCAGAGAGAGAGAGAGAGAGAGAGAGAGAGAGAGAGAGAGAGAGAGAGAGAGAGAGAGAGAGAGAGAGAGAAGTTACAGGAGAAGATGATTAATAAATTAATATGAAGGAATAAAAAAATAAAGAATAACAATTAAAATCGATACACCTGAATTCAGTTGGTAAAAGATTCCCTTAGTAGGGGGGGGATAGTGCCGCCAGTGCACCTCACGCGATGCACTGTATGCATTAATTAACGATTTCTTCAGCGTCCCTTTGGCCCCTAGCTACAACCCCTTTCAATCCCTTTGCTGTACCTCCATTCATATCATCTTCCTTCCTGCTCACTTTCCACCCTCTCCTAACAATTGTTTCACAGTGCAGCTGCTTTGAGGTTTCCCTCCTTTTACACCTTTCAGACCTCTTTTACTCTTAGTTTCCCTTTCAGCGCTGAATGACCTCACTGGTCCCAGCGCCTGGCCTTTGGCCTAGGTTTTATGCTCCATTCCATCCCAGAAGGCGAAAGCGGGAAACAGAATCAGTTTTCAATCGTGATTAAAAACATTCTGTCAGATTGCACGGCTGTCTTGCTGTTGTGCTCGGCGGTCATAAAAAATGCAAATAATATAGACGTCTCCTCTCGCAAGTTTAAAGCTTGCAGTATTATTCCTGGCTGTTATTTGGCTCGTTCTCTTGATGGCTGAATTGCCCAGTTAACAAATCCGAAGGGCACAAGTTCGGATACATGACTGGGTATATGTACTTTCCCACAGTTTATTTCAGATGTAGGTTTTACCCAGGGTAAAGTGATTTTGTTACTGGAGGCTAATTGTTGCATAACATTTAAAAGTACACACACACACACACAGATATATATATGTGTGTGTATGTATGTGTGTATATGTATATATATATATATATATATATATATATATATATATATATATATATATATATATATATATTTATTTACACACACATACAGTATATATATATATATATATATATATATATATATATATATATATATATATATATATATATATATATATATATATATATAAATAATGAAAATAATGAACACATAATTACCGCACGTGTTTCACAGAAATAAGTTTCCGACTCACACCGTGAACGAACCTTGTCCTGTCACTCGGGGTGATCGAGGTTGGCTCCCAGCATGAGTCAGAAAAAATACAAATATCTTTATTTGTTTGTTAATGTAGCTTATTTTGACAGCACCCCTGCAATTAAAAAAACAGTTCTATTTGTTATGTAACGAGGTGAAATCCCCCATTCACGAATCTATCATATACACAATCCTTCCCTTAATAGATAATGATATAAAAAGTTCTTTATCATTGAATTTTCGTCTTTATTTATCAATGGTAATTCCCGTCTCCATTCTCTACAAAAAAAAAAGCAATATTGCAGATAAGACCCTTTTGCAATACAGTCCCGGTGCCGAAGGCTTGTTAATGGGCCGTCTGCAATAATAACAGTAAAATCCACATTTCCCTGCGGAGCTTTCTGTGGTTGCAGGAAAGTAGACATTTCAAGGAAGAAATGGAACCTTTGCCTTCTGATCGCCCAAATTAGCATGGCAAACAGTTAAGTACCCTTGATGTCGTTTTCATGCCTGCTATCTATATCCAGAACAGGCGCATTATGGGTGTATAAAATCAGACTTTTACGGAACTGAATTCAGTTCAGTTTTTTTTCAGAGAGAGAGAGAGAGAGAGAGAGAGAGAGAGAGAGAGAGAGAGAAAGCAACTGAGAGAGAGAGAGAGAGAGAGAGAGAGAGAGAGAGAGAGAGAGAGAGAGAGAGAGAAAATTAGAAAAAATAGAAAAATAGGGGAGAGAGAGAGAGAGGGAGAACGAAAGAAAAAGAGAGAGAGAGAGAGAGAGAGGATAGAAAGAAAGAGGGAGAGAGAGACACAGAGACAAAGACAGAGAGAGAGAGAGAGAGAGAGAGGAAGGGAGGGAGGGAGAAGACAGAAAGAAAGAAAGAGAGAGAGAGAGAGAGAGAGAACACGCCTCCTATAAAAAGACCGACTCGGCATACGAAGGAATCGGTCTGGAAACTGTCGATACGAAATCCTTGGCCAATGCGCATCTCACCTTGAGAATAAGCACGAAAAGGAGATAATAACGGCATTTGGCCGGAGTTCCCGTAACCCATAAGGACATACAACAGCCAGAAATACTATTAGCAGATGCAATCTCCCCCGTTGCATTTCCGATCGCAAGATTCCCTCCTCCTCCTCCTCCTCCTCCTCCTCCTCCTCCTCCTCCTCCTCCTCCTCCTCCTCCTCCTCCTCCTCCTCCTCCTCCTCCTCCTGCATATAGCCGTTTCCACTGCTGGGGAGCGATTCCTACCGATGTCGTAATATTAAAGAGAAAGATATGATTCTCGAGAAAGGAGTTGCGCGTCTCAGTATGATCATTAAGGATTTTTTTTTCAATACGTTAGTGTCCTGTTTCAATTTTTTTGTTGTTGCTTGAAAAAGAGAATATAAAAAAAAAAACTAGATACTTTTGGCACATAGTGAGACGATGTGAGACGTCTGTGCATGTGAAAGCAAGGCAGACTGGAGCATAGTTCACTTATTATATTTTCGATAATCGAATTGTATCATGGTGCTATGTGTTATGTTGCTCTGTGTTAGTTCGGCGTAAGTATAATCGTAGTCATAAGGAGATTGGGTACACATACACACACACACATATATATATATATATACTGAATATATATTCATATATATATATATATATATATATATATATATATATATATATATATATATACATATATATTTTCCACATTTCAATTATCTAATAAACACATAACTACAAAGTCATGAAAAAGAAAGCTTACAATCAGAAGAAGATTCCACGGACGATTTGGTCAAAATAAAAGCAAATAAAAAGGGATGTTTTTAGCTTACTAGTTTCGGGACGACCACAAACCCTCAATCACTGCACAGTCATAGAATTACGATTCTACGAAGCAAATGGACTTTTTGCAGCGGTGCTATGACTGGTACTTTATATATGGCCTTTTTTCATTACAGCTTCCATACTGTTGCCAAAATGCAGCTAGTTCTCTCACAGATCAGCTGCTAGACGTTGCAATATTTATTCATTTATTTGTTAATTCATATATGTATATATATTTTTTTTCAATAAGTGATCTCTTCTTTCAGTGTTTCATATTACCTTCCCTTACTTCTTTCAAATGAATACCGTGTTATTTGGAAGCTTGAGTTTCAGGTCAATGGCTCCCTTGGTGGGCTTGTTCCACGTGAATAGGGTCCATCTTCTGAATAATAATAATAATAATAATAATAATAATAATAATAATAATAATAATAATAATAATAATAATAATAAGTTCCACATGAATAGGGTTCATCTTCTGAATAATAATAATAATAATAATAATAATAATAATAATAATAATAATAATAATAATAATAATAATAATAATAATAATAATAATAATAATAAAATGGCTGCATTTTGCGAATTGATTTTATACCGAGTTCAACAAAATTTACCTCAAAGAGGGTCTTCTCCCTTCGTAATGTAATAATAATAATAATAATAATAATAATAATAATAATAATAATAATAATAATAATAATAATAATTACACCATTGTGGATTTCTTGACCATAAAACTTTGTATTATTATTTTCAGGGATACCATTCCGTTCAGTTAGAAACATTTAATGTGGAAATCTTTGCATTTAAAACGAGTGGCGTCCACATAAATCCCTTTTTCGCTCTCCCCGAGATCACACAGTTGTAATCTGTAGCTCAAATGGGGTTTTTGTGTTCGTACAAAAGAACGGGAACAACACAAACTTTTAATCTGTATATGGAACCCTTTTAATGAATAAAAAAAAATAATAATTCTGCGGTCGTTGAGAAAAAATCTCTGAAAACGAAGAATGCTCCCCCAAAAAAAAAAATATATATATACATAAACATTAGAGAGAAATGAAATATTTTTTATAATAATATTACCTTTTTATTCAGAAGGTATTAAGTTATTTTATTCAAAACGATCCTAACGCCGAAATCTACTTTGCCAGATGTTCGATAAGTGCAGGAAGAGGATCGACTGATGTTTATTGTGTCTTTGGCGTCTCAGTCACAAGGATTTTTATGTTTGAGGGTTTTAAAATTCAAAACGATCTGTAAAATACATTGTAAGTAGCTTACCTAGAATAAAAGGAGATATGTAATGTCGAAAGAAATATTGTTGTAATTTTTCAGTATTGCACAATTTATTTGTATTTATGAATTTTATTTATCTTCGTGTGTTTACACACACACACAATATATATATATATATATATATATATATATATATATATATATATATATATATATATATATATATATATAAATTATCTATATGTTCAGTACATATATATATGCCTTCTCATTGAAAAGATGTATATAAATTATCTATGCTGTTAGAAATTTATTTCTGCCTTCTCATTGAAAGACCTGGGTTCTCTCTCCTCTATATATATATATAGAAATTTATTTATGTTTCACACGTGGTTGTGTCGATTACTTCTCTCTCTCTCTATATATATATATATATATATATATATATATATATATATATATATATATATATATATATATATATATGTATATATATATATATATATATATATATATATATATATATATATATATACATATATATATATATAAAGTTGTTCACCACGAAATGATAAAAAAACTAAACCTAAACACCCATCCCACCAAACCTTCTTTGCAATAACTTTCTTAATTCGGTCAATATAAAATTTATTCTTACATATTTGGTGAAGTTCACAGAATATTGTTTTAGTAAAATAACCGTCGTAAACTTTTACCTGCAAACAACAACAGCTTCCTATTTCTGAGGCTTCGTTAGAGTTTGCAACCAAGTAAAAAATGCGCCGAAGTTTCTTCGGCGCAATCGAGTTTTCTGTACAGTCACTACAGCGTGTGATCAAGACCACTGAAAATAGATCTATCTTTCGGTGGTCTCGGTATAATGTTGTATGAACCGCGGCCCACGAAACTTTAACCCACGGCCCGGTATTAGCCTATCTTTTATCGTTGCCAGAAGCAGGATTATGGCTAACTTTAACCTTAAATAAAATTTTAAAAACCACTGAGGCTAGAGGGCTGCAATTTGGTATGTTTGGTGATTTGAGGGTGGATGATCAACATACCAATTTGCAGCCCTCAAGCCTCAGTAGTTTTTAAGATCTGAGGGCGGACAGAAAAAGTGCGGACAGAATAAAGTAAGGACGGACAGACAAAGTCGGCAAAATAGTTTTCTTTTACAGAAAACTAAAAACTGGATATCTTCACAAAGTGTCAAACAATTCTTGTTCAAAATTAACACGATTCACCGTGTTCCGGTTCCGGTAAAGTTCAAATTTGCAAAAATTTCTCCTTTCATAAAATAATCATTCATGAATGCAAATTAGGACTTTTTTTCCACTCTCTCACTCAACTCAGTAAGGTCTGTCAAAGGATAAATTCCTAGCTTGCTTTCCAACTTCCATTTTATATAATAAAATTAAAGCGCGTATGACAAGCATTTTTCATAATTGAGCTAATAATTTATCACTATATATAAAAAAAAATTGAGAGTAAACATCATCCCCCCAATTTTTTTAATTTAGTTATCTTTTAAAGAGTTGATAAAGAATGTCTTCATGTTTAGGACTCGATCAGAAGAGCCCAGCATGTTATCTAAGCAACATCTTACTGTAATTATGCTTGATTTATTAGTCTAATTCAGTGGTTCTTAACCTTTTTATTACCACGTCGCCCTCTAAGAGTTGGTCCTTCCCTCCACACACACCCCCTCCCCTTGCATCTATAAGTAAAATTCCCTCCTAGATTTAAAGGAAAATTAAAAAAAAAAAAAAAAAAAAGGGAAAGAGAAGAGATGTTTTTATTCTTTTGGGAATGAATTTGTGAGGTACTTGACTCTACTTCTTAGCGACCCTTGTTAAGAGAATAACGAATATAATTAGAGGATTTTTAATTTTTCCATAGGGCTCGCGCCCCCCTTGGAAATTGCTGACGCCCCCCAAGGTCAAGGACCGTTGGTCTAATTGATCCGAATTAATCTGAGGTATATATCCTAAACTGCATAAATGGATATTTATTCTCTGTTAAAAACCGAATATTCTGAACATCCAGAATCATAAGCTGTTAAAAGTTTCAATAACTTCTCTTCGTTTTCACCTTCTTGACTTTTCTACTTATATACTAGCCGCGCGTTGGTTGGAGCTGGGGGTGGGGGCGGTTCCTGGGAGGATAAGAAGGGGAGAGGGATTAGAGGTTGAGACAGGGCAGGCTAAATATTATTGGTTCCGGGAGGGACAATTAGAATTTGGCATTCGCTTCCATGGGTGGTGTTCTGTGTTCTCAGTTTAGACAAAGTCACGAGAATTTTCGCCAATTAAAATTCATCTGTTAAATGAATCACGAAGGTTATGGCTAAATTTGCACCTATGATTTATACAGGTTCTCGTTATCTTGTTGCAATTAGTGATGCTTGGCTGTCTTTAGGGATTCCTTCAGATTGGTTTTCTCGACTAGATATAAAAACTAATATTCTTGGCGTGCGTTGGAATAATAGCCCTCATTTTGCAATAATTCTCATAAATCAGTGGGAAATTCTCAGTCCATAGTTATTCCTCTAAAATGTTATTATAACGATACGAATATCTTTTGATCACCGCACCCTCTGAGATTCGTACCCTAAAATTATACCCCAAATTGCCAAGACCCCGTAGTGGGTTAGTTAGTGCCGTCAGTGCACTTCACAGGGTGCACTGTGGGCATTACTAAAGGTTCTTTGCAGCGTTCCCTTCGGCCCCTAGTTGCAATCCCTTCCGTTCCTTTTACTGTGGTCCATTCATACCTTTCTTCCATCTTGCTATCCACCCTCTCCTAACAATTATTTCATAGTGTAACTGCAAGGTTTTCCCCCAGTTACACCTTTCAAACCTACCTACTCTCAATTTCCTTTCCAGCGCTGGATGACCTCACAGGTCCCAGCGCTTGGCCTTTGGCCCAAACTCGATATCCCATTCCATTCCAAATTGCCAAGAATCCCTAATGACTCCTTAAGTGCTGGCTCGGGTCTAAACCAGGCGTGATTTTAAAACCCAGATTGCCCGAACTTACGGATCCATCGCATTCTTAAAGGGTGGTGGAAAAGTCAAGAAAATCAACCTTTGGCTCCTCCCTAATTCCCGAGGGAGTCCATCGGTTATATATTCCCACTAAATGCCATCAAACTCTGACTTATTCTGAAGCGCTTTCGGTATTACCCAGCGGTTGTGTTTTATTAAAGCAAAAATAATCTCCTCGCGCTTTCATGAGTAATATATATGCAAATACACCCAAAGCCGTTTGGTCTCCCGAATCTGTTCATCTCGGAACGAAATAAAAACAAAAAAGAAAATGGTTAAAGCGAACTACTCACTCCTGGTTAAATGCTTTCAGGTAATGTTGTTCTGTTTACTGACTAAATAGTTACTTACTATTCGCTTGTTATTATTGCATAATTTCCGTACACACGGTTCCATGCTGTATATTTATGTGAAATAAACAGCCCCTCGATTATACCTATTTACTGGGACCCTTAGTTCCCTTGATATGTAGCTATATATATGATATTCAACAAACAATTCTGAATGGACACCATAATATTCTTTGGAAGCTTGAATTTCAACTCAGTGGCCCCCTTAGCGCTAGTACCATATGAATAGGGCTCATCTCCTGAATAATAATAATAATAATAATAATAATAATAATAATAATAATAATAATAATAATAATAATAATAATAATAATAAAACACAAACTTTTAAATATCATTTTAGCCTAATTTAGTCTAAAAAATAACTATCTAAAAGATCAACTTAACTTCAAATGTTACACATCAAATCAAGCTATAAATCTGTAAGAAAATGACAGCAAATCTAATGCATAAAATGCGTAATTATTAATGAATTCATACTTCAACAAAGAGCTAACTAATATTGAGCCCTGGAGCTCAAAGCTGCCGATATAATCAAAAGACCATTACCAATGCCAAACATTCAAAATGAACTTGGCAACTTGCCGGGCTGGTCGCTAGTTGGCAGCACCTTCTAGTGAACTCTGTTTCTCACGATATTATCGTCATCCGGGATTTTCTTCGAGTCCGCAACTTTTGTTACTGAACAGATACCCACCACCTCTCCGTAACTGCATTTTTGAGAAAAGCGAAGTATCTTTAGCATGATTTACGCAATTCTGTGTCTGAGAAGCTTGTGCCCATAAATTTGAAGGAGTAATGTAAATGAGAAAAGATACTGAGAGAAGCCGTAGGAGGTGCTGCCATCTGGCCACAAGATTGTCAAGCACCAAGTCTCTTTAGAGCTAGCTACTGTTGGTGTATAGTTGTATACACAATATTTATAATATATATATATATATATATATATATATATATATATATATATATATATATGAGAAGCATTTAACAATTTGATAGCATGATTATTGCATTCATGAAACGTCCCAAATAGATGGACTTAATGAAAATTTAAGCTCCAAAAGTCAAACCACTCTTCATTCTGTTATTGATTACTGGTCATTCATGAGGAGTCACTATACATACACCACTTAAATTCATGTCATCTATTTGTCTGTTTGTCAAATTGAACCGCCAATAACTGCTCACCTCCTCTCCCTGACTTGAGACATCGTTAAAGTCGAAAACTATACATATATATATATATATATATATATATATATATATATATATATATATATATATATATATATATATATATATATATATATATTTTTTTTTTTTTTTTTTTTTTTTTTTTTTTTTTTTAGAGAAAACTAGGTTTAACAAGCAGTGTTGTCATGTTGTCCTTCTATAGATATAAGTGTCAGTCCATTCACACAAAGATAATACTGTCATGGAAAATCAGGATGTTACCTGATGCCAATTTAACACCTAACTTTGACTCTGCTGTCTACAAATTGCACCGCATCCATTGATTCCTCAGTGGAAACTGCTATATAGTCTCACCAAATCACAGTCAACACTATTACTACTCAAATCTTCAGATATTTCATTGCAATTAACTGCTTGTCCTAAGTTTCTTTGACATAAGCCACACACAGTGGTTTCTGTTGCTCAGAAACTTGTCATTCAATTGTATTTATCATGTACACAATCTGCAACCTATTTATTGTCTCAATCCTGACAGTCATCCTTGGTTACTCTACGATTAGAACAATGGTTCTCAAGTCGTTTTAGGTCACCAGCCCAATAATAAATAATTGTGGGCAATTTCAGTTTTGAGTAATGATTGAATAAAGCATAGACAACAAACATTTAGGTTTGATATACACTTTTTGCACAAGAATTACAAACTGAATTTTGAGTTAAGCAGACAGCTTCCGTTTTAGTCTCATTTTTTAAATGCAACCAGACTTTTGGACTCTCTTTTCGCTGACAAACTTTTCTATGGCGAAACAAATCCACACTTGTGTATGGATACAGATATTTAAAAAATAAATCCCTATATATAGCTTTCGGGAATCCGTTCGATTCCCCTTAGCTTTCTGTAGAGATTTATTTTTAAATATATGCACCCATACACAACTGTGGATTTGTTTCTCCAGTTCAAGACTCATGCTACTGTGAGTATTTTTTAAACTTTCCAATGTTAGTTGTGTTACTTGATATTCATAACAATTAACACTATCCACGTTTGTCCACGCGACAGTGAACAGGAATTGAACACGATGGCCTGTCATCTCGATTTATAAAATATGTATACTCGAAATCCATCATGCATATCCAGGCTTGCTCCAAATCGCTTCAAACACAGTAGCAATGTATTTCTGCATGAGGGAAGACTAATAATTAAAGGAGTGTTTCAGTGAGATGTCAAGCGTTTAAAACATTTATCAAGGTCTGGATATAAGTTTTGGATCACGAGTGTACAACCTGGTTTTACAAGCTGATGATCGTCATAACATTTATTAAAAAAGGAAAAATACAATACAATGTATGATCAGTTATCTCTGCGGATAAGATTTTCGTTCTGCAATTGCAGTAAATTTAAAAACACATGTATCAATCTCCAGCTTATTATTAAAAAGTCACCAAGAACCACTAACGGTCCATGGACAACCAGTTGAGAACCACGGGATTAAAACCATTCTACACTTCTCATGTATAATTTAGAAAAGATTTGCCTATATAACTATTGTCCTCAATGCTATCATCACTCATATATAGAGGTACAATTATTCATTCCATTTATCCTTCAGGTCTATTTCAGCTACTTCATCACACTTTGTCATGAATCAGATGTTGCCTTCAACTGACCCAATAACATTCATTGGATTCGTAAAATCTCACTTCCTGTTCGGAAGCCATCTCTTCTTTTCATTATTAACTCTACACTCTAGATTATTTATTGTCTTTTCATTAACAGTCAATTCCAAAAGCAATGAATCAGGCCCTTCTAATTTGGCATGAATCAGACGTCGCCTTCAACTGGCCCAAAAATGTTCATTACGTTCGGTAAATTTTGCTTCCTTTTACAAAATCATTTCTCGTTTTCACCATTTACTCTGAGTTCATTTAACCATTAACCTTTTACCCTGATTTTTTTTTTTTAGTACGTTTTGTCAGATCTCATTTCTATCTCTCTCGATTTCTCTCCAGTGTTATTGTTCTACTTGAATGGTATTACAGTATTTTCTATTCTCCTGGAAGTGGGCTCATAGAATTCAGTATCTTTTCTTCTACTAAATTTTATTTTATTATCCAAACATTCATTCAATTCATCCCGCACTTCAATGAAACCATCTCAGTGAACACTTTTGGTACACATTTAACTGTATCTCAATTTTTATTCAGTTTTCGTTATTGTTTCTGTATTTATATACACATACATGCATACATGGTTTCTGTATTATATACATGCATACATGGTTTCTGTATTATATACACATACGTATTATATACACATACATACATACATACATACATACATACATACATACATACATACATACATACATACATACATACATACATTATATATTAAATGCTGATGCACATACATGATTCTGTTATTTTTAAAAAATCAGTTGTTTCTGGCACCTAAACCATTGACATTTATAGTAACATTATGAACACTTCCTGATAAATATAACTTTTTTCATGAATTTTCATCCAGCCTAACGTATCCACCAACTTATTTCTAATTCTACTGGAAATTTGTTTACAACCTTTTTATTCTTTTTCCAGGGGAGATTTAAATTGATTTTGACCTTTATGTAAATATTCCTGTCGAGATTTTGACCTTTGTGTAAATATTCCTGTCGAGATTTTGACCTTTATGTAAATATTCCTGTCGAGATTTTGACCTTTGTGTAAATACTCCTGTCGAGATTTTGACCTTTGTGTAAATACTCCTGTCGAGATTTTGACCTTTGTGTAAATATTCCTGTCGAGACTTTGACCTTTATGTAAATATTCCTGTCGAGATTTTGACCTTTATGTAAATATTCCTGTCGAGATTTTGACCTTTGTGTAAATACTCCTATCGAGATTTTGACCTTTATGTAAATATTCCCGTCGAATCTAGGTTCAGTACTCTGAATCCAAATTAACCACCTCCACGATGACAGCTATAATAGTTCAAACCAAAATGACTATGAACAAGGCTGCCATTAGCTACGTTGCCAAACTTCTTCCTGAATAAGAATCCGACCACAGTTAATCTGCATCCCTGAATTCGGGGCATTTTAATCCTGTCTAAAATCCAACTTATCTCTCCAACGGGCTGCCCAAAAGAAAGAGGCATTGAAAGAGATAATTCCGGGGCGCATTTTCCCGAGATGTAACCGAGTACCGAGACCTTTCCCTGAAAAAAAAAAAAAAATCGGGACGCCATATCTTAAAAGCTAACCATAGAATTTTCTTGAAAGTTTCCCACACCCAAATTGCTACATTTTATTAATCTTCTAACCGTTAACCCAACCTAACCTTACCTTAGGGGCATGGCTAAAAAGCCAGGACTGGTGCAATACTAGCATACATCTCAGGAATTTGCATCCGGGACAAGGCCGACTTACTTTACAACTTGCCAAAACTTTATGGACTAATAGCAGTATTTTTTTTTATCGCATTGTATCATTTACTGTCATCAGTGAGCCTGGGTTAGATATTAGGCATTTGTATAATTTATTCAAATGATTAGAAACTGAGTCATCCTTAGCCTAACTGTTGCTGACCTGTTAAAGTGTTCTACAAATCCAGAAAATCAGGGAAAATCATAATATATATATATATATATATATATATATATATATATATATATATATATATATATATATATATATATATATATATATATATATATATATATATATATATGTATATGTATATATATATATATATAGAAATTATCAACACACAATCACGTGTGGAGCAGAAATAAATTTCTGACTCATATCAGGATCGAACCCAGATATTTCAATTGAAAGGCAAGGGCGCCTTATATGCGCCCTTGCCTTTCAGTTGAAACACCTGGGTTCAATCCTGATGTGAGTCAGAAATTTATATATATATATATATATATATATATATATATATATATATATATATATATATATATATATATATATATATATGAGATAACACAAAACAGACGCCAATGAAACCTTCCTTTGCAGTTACTAATTTTTCAAGGAATATTCCTTTTATTCAGGATAAGCGGTAAGTCTAATTTTTATGATATAAAAGAGATAAATATACTTTTACGTATTTTTCTCTAGCGGGCCACTTTTGGCCCACGGGCATGGGGTAGGACGGTCCTGTCCTAAAGCTAAGCTTCAAGTCCTAGTAAAGGCAAATGAAATTATATATATATATATATATATATATATATATATATATATATATATATATATATATATATATATATATATAAAACATACCTATAGATTCATATGTGTGTGTGAAGGAGTCTCGTACATAATTGTACCACTATGTATAGTAATAAAATATATTAGAATTAACTGTGACATGTTCATCTAATAAGCAATCAAAATAAAATGTTTTGGGGGGAATTGGATGAAGGAAGTTAATCAAACTAATGGAGTTAGTGTTGTGTCTTCCTCTCTCGCGACCGACACAAGTACGTCATATACCAGGTATTTGATGTATCCGGCAGAAAATGTTGCAATTAACGAACACCGGTAAAATGAATAGAGAGAGAGAGAGAGAGGCAATAAGTACAAGAGGGAAATATCTTGTATTAGTGCAAATGGAAAATAATTGTTAGAGAGAAAGAGAGAGAGAGAGAGAGAGAGAGAGAGAGAGAGAGAGAGAGAGAGAGAGAGAGAGTACGTAGAAGAGGGAAATAATCTGTATTAGTGGAAGTAGAAAATGGTTGCTAGGGAGAGAGAGAGAGAGAGAGAGAGAGAGAGAGAGAGAGAGAGAGAGAGAGAGAGAGAGAGAGAGTACATAGAAGAGGGAAATAATCTGTACTAGTGGAAGTGGAAAATGATTGCTAGGGAGAGAGAGAGAGAGAGAGAGAGAGAGAGAGAGAGAGAGAGAGAGAGAGAGAGAGAGAGAGAGAATTTCTCTGTAGCTTCGTTCAGGAATATTGACGAGTTTGGCGATATTAATTTTTTTTTAATACCAAACAAATACCGATATTTCAGAGGATTCATTACTGTGAGCGCGAAACTTAATGACCAAAATAAAAGAGTAATGGTTTTTTTTTTTTTATTCTGGAAATATATATAAAAAAGTTGAAAACCATTCTGAAAATTGAAATCACGCATGCATTAGGGTAGTTTTTATTTTGATGACACGAATCACTTTTTTGTGGTACGGTTTTCCTTTAAAAAATGAATAATAATAATAATAATAATAATAATAATAATAATAATAATAATAATAATAATAATAATAATAATAAAGCTGTGACGTAACCTGCTTCGTAACGATGTAAGAATGCCTCAGCCACCTGGGGCGTCCTCATGGAAAGACATTGATCATTTTCATGTTTAATACTTCATCATCTTTAGATTCAAATTACCCTTTGTATTGCAGAGATCCTACTGGCAATTATGCACTGATCATTTTAATACACGGTATTTCATCATCTTTAGATTAAAATTACCACTTGGCAATTCTTCTGGCAAAAATACAGCTTTATAAACAGTTCTCAGCCTGATTTATTCTTGTTTAAAGTTTATTACTTACTTTGTCTGCACAGGTGTTCTTGCAGAGCAATTAGTTCATTTGCAAAGCAGCCAGAACCCAGGTTCCAAAAGGACGTATGCCATATTTATTGATTCAAAATGATTTGACGTGTGCAATTACGTAGCAAAAGTCCAGAATTTTAGGTACAGTTACCCCTTAGTTGCCCTTGGAGCAATCAATTAGGTAGTAACATGGTTACCTTGGCAAACAAAGGAGCAAAGAAAACCACATATCAAGTAGCAGTAATGAACAAAACCCTGAATTAAAAATGATTGAATATTGACTATCTTTTTTTTTTTATCAGGCCTCTGAGTTGAAAGAATTCTTTGGCTGGCAAAAAGGATTAGTTAGTAATCTTTGAGTGCGATTTATTTTGAGTGAATCAGGATTTTATTTAAGAGGCCGCGGCGTTATAAAAAAAAGTTTAGAATTGTCTCTGAAGGAAATTGTTCATTCTCCTCTAAAATTTCGTTCATTGTATGGAAAATTATACGAATGCTACATACCAAACGAAGAGGAAAAATTTCATCACAAACTCAAGCGACATATATTCACAGAGCTGAATGACCTCATGTGTCCCAGTTCTTGGCCTTAGCCCTAAACTTTATTTACCATCATCCATTCCATATATTCAGTAATCATCTGTCTCTTTTTATTATTTACAGCTACTCGCCTACTCTCCGGTTCAGGGTCTGTTCCATTGGAGTTCACTCAGCCTCACTACTGCGCCGTCCTGAGAGAAGATGCCCAGTTGGCTGCTGCTGTGCTCAATGTCACGGCCATTCATAAAGAAGGTTAGACGTAGAATATATATATATATATATATATATATATATATATATATATATATATATATATATATATATATATATATATATATATATATATATATATATATATATATATATATATATATATATATATATATAATATATATATATATATTCATATGTATACATTGCGTATATATATATATATGTGTGTGTGTGTGTATATAAACAAGAATATTATACCACTTCTCCATATAGACAAAATCATAATTTTCGTACTCCAGGAGCCAAAATGATTTTTATCCTTTCAGGACAAGTTGTTCTCGACAGTCATTTGATATTTTCTTTATTGAACGAAATTTTTATCATTATAGATTATTCAGATATTTCAATATACTCCGTTCTTACCACGACAGTACAAAAACTAAAGCAATTTCCACATAATGCAAATGCATAACGCAAATGCAGTTGAAATTATGGCTGCCCATTACCATTTTATGCAGACTTCATTAGATATTGTGCATTAACTAGGTATTGTTTTACAAGAATAATTTTGTTTTATTTTGCCCCTCACCACAGAGTTATACCCGCAAGCAAACGCGCGTGCGCGCACACACACACACACACACACACACACACACACATATATATATATATATATATATATATATATATATATATATATATATATATATATATATATATATATATATATATACATACATAGATACATACATACATATATACATATATATATATATATATACATATATACTGTATATATATATATGTGTGCGTCTGTGTGTGTGTGTGGGCGTGTGCCTGTTTGTTCACCTTATCAGTCACAACTTCATTTACATACGAATATGCATTCCTGCATTTTGCAAACACTGCCGAAGATACCTACTCCCAGCTTACAACCCAAAAGTTCCCTCAGCATCGAGGCACGCCATTGCGTGTATAGATTTCCAATAAAATGACTCACCCGGCGATATTTGCCTGTTCTGAACCTATTTATCGTAAATTTGCATCCAAATTTGCATCGTAATTTTTCTTTCCCAGGAGCGGCCGTTCGATACAGCATCACGGGAGGGAACAGGGACGGTTTGTTTACCATTGACCAAAGCACAGGACTCATCACGCTGGCTGCCACTCTGGACTACGAAGTCTATGACAAGGTAATAATTCAGCGAACCTGAAAGGGAATGTTTTCGAAAATTCCGCTTTCAATGCCACGATGCGTTCTTTTCGATAAGTTAATTACGTACTGCAATTTCGCTTCTCTTTTCTTTTAGTGAATCTCAAAGAGAATGCTTTGGAAAATTCAGTGTTTAATATGGTAATTCGCTCCTTTGTATAAGATAATTGCTCACTGTATCTTTCATTTTAATTTTCGTTCAAGGTAATGCATCGGAGAATCTCAAAGGAAATGGTTTCAAAAATTCTGTTTTCATATCAAAATTAGTTCCTGTCGATAAGTTAATTTCGCACTGTATCTCTCATTAGTTTTTTGAGGTTCAATTTTTTTTTCTCATCCTTCAAAAACCATGGTTGATGTTCTAACTCTATTTTACGTTTCCTAACTCGTCTTCCCCATTTCTGAAATGTCTCGGTAGATCATTCAAGCATTTCGATAGCTATATCCTGAAAGGAATAACAATATTGTGTTGTGCATTTTCAATACGAAACAAGTGAATTGTAATTTTATGCCTCAGTTGATAATTTCATCAAAAAGAAAGCTATATTCTGAGATGTAATAGCAATATTATGTAATGTATTTTAAATATGAAATAGGTGAATTATAATTTTATGTCCCAATTGATAGTCGGAGTATTTAGATAGTTACATCCTGAGAAGAAATAACAACTATTATTTAGTATATTTTTAATATGCATTAAGTGAATTACAGTTTCGTCATTTTGAAACAACTCTTTGTAGCGAAAATAATATTATATCATTTCCCGACACTGAAAAAAAACGAAAGTGTGGTTCTGTTTGACATCAGGAGTAGAGGTATATACTGCACTAAAATGCATGATTAATGCAGAAAAAACAAATGTTTCCTGACCTCAAAACATCATTTCTTATCTTTTTTTTTTTTTTTTGTTTACCTTTCATCCTGGGAAATGATTAAGCTAAGGGGGTTGGTTGCCTTGATGTGTCTTCAACTAATCAGTCAACAGCATCTTCATCAGCTAAACCCTTCTTCTCCAGATCCTCCCTTACTTTAATACTCCCTCTAATCCAGTGGTTCCCATGGGGTGCACGCCCCACAGGGGGCAATTTGATTTTTAAGGGTGGGAGCAATTCGAGAATGTTTAAAACAAGTTAATGGCCACAGGGGACATCAGAATTTTAGAGGTGATTAGGTGGGCATGGCCAAATAAAAGGTTGGGAACCATTGCTCTAATCCTTTTCCCTCCCTCTCGACCCTGTACCCCCAACCGGTTCTCCCTAAGCCTTATTCACCCCTTCCTCCTCACCAGTTCTGCCCACATGTCCAAACCATCTCAATTTTTAATATTCTTACTTATTTCGTCCACTACATCTTGCATATTATAAGCAACAGGAGAACATTACATGGCGATGCAGGCGAACAGGAAAGTCATGCGAAATAGATACACAATTGTATTTCAAATGAAAGAAAGTATTTTGTAACTTTTGGAATACATACTATTTCTTCAATGGCTGCTCGGTAATGATTTCCACGGCTTTTCCATTCCATTGGTAATGGGTAGCTCGTACGAGAAGGCAAAGGGAAAAATCCCCTATTTATTTCTTTTACTCATTAGCGTAAAAGCTCGTTTATGAGCCCACGTGCCTTCCCATTAAACCCATCCGGTAAAAGTGTGGGTGAGGGAAAGAGAAGTGGAGAAAATCCGCCTGCAAATGACTTCTTCGGCGCTTGGTGCGTTTCAATAGACGCGCCTTCAATACTCGCTTGACTTTGCTTTGATTCGTTGCTTTTTCGAGGCATTATTATTATTATTATTATTATTATTATTATTATTATTATTATTATTATTATTATTATTAGAAAATATTCACAGTAGTATGAGCCTTGAACTGGAGTAACAAAGCCACAGCTATGTATGGGTAGGTACATAACTGAAAATATTGAGATTCCCGAAAGCTCTCTGCATAGATTTATTTTTAAATAAATTTGCACCCATACATAGTTGTGAACTTGTTTATTATTATTATTATTATTATTATTATTATTATTATTATTATTATTATTATTATTATTATTATTCAAAAGATGAACCCTATTCATATGGAACAAGCCAACAGGGGCCATTGACTAGAAATTCAAGCTTCCAAAAGAATATGGTGTTCATTAGAATGACGGAAGTAACAGACGGTGAAGGGGAGTACAGTATAAAGAACAGTATAAAGAGTACTGTTTTCTTAGTGCATTGAGTTTTAATATATCCGGTGTGTACGCAAGAATACATGTTTGATTTTGCTCTAATTATTTATGTTTTATCTTCTATATATCTTTTATATTGACTATACATCTACATTTTATTCAACGTGTACCGTAGAATGTTTCATCTTTTATATACTTTCCCCATTTTCCTTATTCCGTATTTACCAAAAAAATG
>NC_089751.1:52458116-52478116 GCF_040412425.1 Macrobrachium rosenbergii
TCGCTCAGACAATTAATGTGAATGCAGCAAGTGATAAAAGAAGCGAGGGAGCTGAACCGTTCTCTTTAGCAGAACTGCAACAGTTTCCCGATGAGTGGAGAACTCGTTCTACCCAGGACAATAGAATAGACCACAATGAACATCACTTAATGCCAGGAAGAATACTAAATAACCTAACCACCAAACACAAATTAGATTCAGCCTCTTCTAAAGATGTGCAGATTTTTCCAAATCCATCAAAAGTCGTTGATAAAAGCGAACGTGATAAGAGAAAAGAATCCTCAGAATTGTTACCAGTCAAAGGGAGTCCTGTTTCGAAAGTAAATGAAAAATTATCCGAAGTAAGTCCTGTCTTTCCAGTGACTTACAAGAGAGAGAAAAGGACAAATCTCGACGAAGGTGCAATGAGCCACTCGTACGAATTCGGGAGTTTTGGCATCGACGGAGGCTGTGACAATGACAGTCCCTTCATCTCCAAGGGCAAGAACACCTCGGGGGCGAACCCGTCGGATCCTTGGGCCAACAAGGACCTCAGCGCTTACGGCATCGGTGGGAAATTGGGGAGGATCCACGTGGCTGAGACCACAGTCACTCTTTACGTCAAGGATATCAATGATAACCCTCCCGTCTTCCCCAACGCCACCATGTTCGGAGAGGTTCAGGAAAATGGGCCAATTGGTGAGTAAAATTTTATTTTTTAACATTTGCAAATACTCAGTATAACTCTTTTGGCACGTATTTATTATTATTATTATTATTATTATTATTATTATTATTATTATTATTATTATTATTATTATTATTATTCACTGAACAATATAACCGTCTGGATGCGGTTGATTTTTACCTGCTGCTACAAAGAACCTTATTCGGTAGATTGAGAAATTACAATACAAACTAAACAGCATCCAGACGGCTATACAATTCAATGAAGCTTGATTGAGAGAGGGTCTTCTTCCGAAATATTATTATTATTATTATTATTATTATTATTATTATTATTATTATTATTATTATTATTATTATTATTATTATTATTATTATTCACTGAACAGTACAGACGGCTATACTAGTCAGTGAAGTTTGCTTAAGAGAGGTCTTCTTCCGAAATATTATTATTATTATTATTATTATTATTATTATTATTATTATTATTATTATTATTATTATTATTATTATTATTATTCAGAACATGAACTCTATTCATATGGAACAAGCCCACAGGGGTCATTGACTTGTAAAGGAAGGTAATAGGAAATACAGAAAGAGGTCAGTTATTAGACAATAAAAAATGCAAACGACACTAAAACCGTAACAATTGCCATATTATATAAAAGAGTTGACTCTGGATGACTTTTGTGTTATCCCTTCTCGTCCTTTTGTTCCTCTGATTTCCATCATTCTCTGTCAGTACAAAAACTAAACAATCAATGAAGACTGAATACACTGAGCCATAATATTCTCTCTCATGTCCATATGCAACTTAACATTTGTTTTCATAAGAATTAACTCATCACTTTCAATATGGCATGTTCCGCTATATCAATTTATGTACGTTTTGCCTATTTAAATCTACGCTTCTCTTCCATGTTTGTCCTATTATACGTCTTATTTATACATCATAATATTACTATATACATTTCCATATCTGCTACTGGATTTTTTGACCCTATAACTCTGGAAGTTACCTCAATCACCTATTTCATATTCCAGATAAAAAAGTTAATCTCTTCATGTATTACATTACATCCTTTCCTTGATCCAGAAATACATTACACACTCTGGGTCAACAGCAGCTTTATCAGTGAAGTACTTTACTCTTTCACTTGTAATTACATTAGCTGTTGAACCAACTGTATCCTCAAGGAATTAGGTAAATTTCTACTTCATCAAAGGACACATCCACCAAAATGTTTAAAAAATTGCACTGAGCCACTCCTCTCTTGTATCGTTCGGATTTGCTGAAAGATGCAGTCCAAAGATGTGTGGAGTGTGGTTTATGAATGATAATTAAGGTTAAAAATGTTAAAGTCCTCCAGGGCCTCTGTAGGCTCATAGGACCGGCGCTGAACCCCGGTTTCGTAGGCCGACAGCCAGTGGGGGAGAAGTCATGTTGCCTAAGACATGTGGCCAGTGTGTCGCTAGGCCCACTGTTTAAGGCCCTAGTCCGAGGGCTGGTACTTAATTTCTTACTAACCCTCTCGAATTTTCAGACCGCTAGGTTGGCAGGCCACCGGGTTTATGCGATGGCCCCATCCCTAAGCCACCAGTGAACGGCGGGATGCTAATTATGAATTCTAAAAATCAAAATGAAGTTTGAATTGTCATGAATTTTTTTTTATGAGATTCTTTAGTAGATGGTGATGTGAAACTGTGCATGTTTATGAAATTGCTTAAAAATTAATTTTGTTGGCAAAAATGAATTTTAAACGTCTCAGGAAGGAGATGCGCTCGGAGGACGAGCATCAATCTAAATTTTAAAAGAGCTTGAGCAGAATATTTTAGAAGTGCTTTGTAGACTATCAAAGTGCATGTTATAGTCAAAGCAAGTAAAGACAAAAATTATGATGAAAAAGTTTTGCTAAAGCAAAGTTTCTACTCTGAATAATTATACCTAACGAACGCGCGAAGGAAAAAATTAAGCTGATTGTTCTGATGACACTACAAAATTGGTTAATTTTTAATGTGCAACACACCGAGAAGATACAAGTTGTAAGGAATCGAACTTCCAACACATCTTGAACACGAGGAATTAATATCTATCATAAATACATGCTCAAGTAAGATGGCGAAGGATTTAGCACAACAGAAAGTGTTGAGGATATTTACTGAATCTCATTGAAAACTAAGTGGTGGAGAGCTCGAATTTATTTCTAAAGATTAAATTAGACGTCATGAATACAGCATAAAAATAATTAATCAACTTGTTACTAATTAGGCCCCGGTTTAGATATAAGAGTCAGCTGTGAAGCTTTGGAAAATCTTCCACAAATGAGTCATGGTTTATTTTCTTCGTTTAGGAGATTATCGTAAATAACAAACCTTGTCTAGTATTTCCCCTCAGCTTTATTTTTTCAGCAGAGATCTTTGGTTTCTTTCAGTGAACACACACACACACACACACACACACACACACACACACACACACACATACACACACATATATATATATATATATATATATATAGAGAGAGAGAGAGAGAGAGAGAGAGAGAGAGAGAGAGAGAGAGAGAGAGAGAGAGAGAGACTTTATAAATAGCCAAATGACGTGACTATATTTTTCACTAAGCAGGTCGTAAATAATAATAATAATAATAATAATAATAATAATAATAATAATAATAATAATAATAATAATAATAATGCAATAAATGATAACAAGCCATAATATAGAAATACATAATGGAACATATTTCGAGCATAGACAAAAGCGTACAAAAAAAAAAAAAGCCAAAGTCATTTGCTGGGTTCTCCAGCCTGATGTTAATAGAGCGCTCGTCCCCTTAAATGAGAATGTCTTTAGTCTGAGACGGTTTCCGGATTCCGCTTAAATATGGCCCACTTGGCTCCATTTTCCACGTGGCTGAGTAATATCGAGGCTCTCTGTCAGAGCTGGAAGCGAAGAAGCCGACCGTTAGCTGGGAAGTATCTCGGTTCCTTAAAGCCTGATCATATCAAGTCAAAGGACCTATTTCTCAATTACCCTCTGAAAGAGGAGACGAATTTTACCTTTTTATTATTTGCTTGCGTCCTCCTATTTTATGAACGAAAGGTGCTACTCTGCCAGGGAGAGAGATTATGATTCTAGAGGTAGTAATATAAACCCTGTGTATTCGTTAACGAAATAAAAAAAAATTCAGACTTATCTGTCGATAGTGGCCATAACCATTTATTTTATATATCATTCTAACATAAAGCATTTCAAATAACAGAGAGTGGCGCCCCTACTAAAGAAAAAAGCAACGATCACTGCCACATTCACACTTTTACTCTAGAATTTTAAATAAACTCTCCATGCAAAACAAGAAGCTTCTTAAGCTTACACAGAAGGCTCATCAATTATGTATCAAACACACCTATACACGCTGGACCATTCACCTGTATTGTGTACTCACTCTTTCTGAAAACATAATTCTTTGTACATATCAGTCCTTTCCTCAATCTCTCTCCTCTCTATTCTCTCAACAGTTTCAAATTGTAGACTCTTTTCCCCAAGCTATCAACGCTCAATTCTTTCCACATGATTGAACCATTTAAAGAAACAAATGTGATGCATCCTGTCACTTATGCTAGCATTTCTTCCACTTCTATGTATCGACACATTTCTTACGCTTCTGTTCTTCTACTGCAATAGATCATTTGTGAGCCGTTCATTTCTGTAGCTTCCACAGATATTCTTTCATTAGCATTTAACATCAACACTTTCCTTCCATAGAGGAGAGCTGGCACAACAGTTCAACCGAACATTTTGACCTTGACTTCCGGTCCCTTATTTCAACCATTTTGCGACTCACATTTTCTCTCATCTTACCGTATAACAATTCGCATCGCCTCCAATTCTCACACGATTCACATCGAAATTCAGTACTCTATTTTTGCGGTTCCATTTTACCATTATAACCTCATTCTTGCTCGAGTTACTCTCGGTTTACTCCCTTTGTGAACACATGCAAAGTCTTTCACCATGCCTTCAGATTCTCTTCACTATCCCCAATCAGTTCTGTATTATTCCTGACATTCTGTGCCTACTTCTACAGGACTATTTTTCTGACTACTCATTGTACTTCAACCGCAAGGATATTTAACTGCTGTAAAGGAATTCGCCCTTTTCTCAGCCCTATTTTTTCCACAAAACTAGTCACTTTCCAGCACACACACTGAAATATATGCTTCCCTGCTCTTGGAGAGTTATTTTTTGCTGTCAACAACTTATCATTCATACCATACATCCCCATTACCCTTCACATCGTTTATATTACTTTCACTTATAAGCCATATCTATGTCCATACATGACTCAGCAAACTTTTCCCCTTTACTTTCAAACTTCACACATAACAAACACGTAGCCCACATAGGCCCTTCCCTGTCTCAGCCCACACTGTTCTTCCTCTTTCAACCCTTTTGTCATCTTTATATTATGCCACTGTAATTCTCATGGTCTATTCTCTCTCACATTTACCAATTAGGAAGGAATACTTGTCTAGTCACTTTCACCTTTGGAATTTTTTCGTTATCCAGACATGCCTAATACATCTTGATTAGCCACTTTGTCATACTTTCACCACTGTTCCATAGTATCTTGTTTACGATCTAAGTAAGTCTTAATTGGCCCAGTTATGTTTTCAAAATAAATCTCTACAAGCATTCTCGAGCTTATACTAACCCCATCGACTTTCATTATTCAGCCGTGCCTGTACATTCGACAATTGCTCAAGTACTCACTCCACCGAGCCAGTACTGTACTTTTGTCAGATAGCAGATTCATGTACTCATCAAGCTTCCACTCATCATTTATTTACTTTTCAGATTTCAATCTCTTTATTAAACGTCAGATAGCAGATTCATTTACTCATTAAGCTTCCACTTATCATTTACTTCCTTTCCGGATTTCAATCTCTTTATTGAGCGTCATATGGCTGATTCATTTACTCATTAAGCTTCCACTCATCATTTACTTCCTTTCTGGATTTCAGTCTCTTTATTGAACGTCAGATAGCAGATTCATTTACTCATTAAGCTTCCACTCATCATTTACTTCCTTTCCGGATTTCAGTCTCTTTATTGAAACATCAGATAGCAGAGTCATATACTCATTAAGCTTCCACTCATCATTTACTTCCTTTCTGGATTTCAGTCTCTTTATTGAACGTCAGATAGCAGATTCATTTACTCATTAAGCTTCCACTCATCATTTACTTCCTTTCCGGATTTCAGTCTCTTTATTGAAACATCAGATAGCAGAGTCATATACTCATTAAGCTTCCACTCATCATTTACTGCCTTTCCGGATTTCAATCTCTTTATTGAACGTACGTCAGGTAGCTGATTCATTTACTCATTAAGCTTCCACTCATCATTTACTGCCTTTCCGGATTTCAATCTCTTCATCAAAATCCCTCTGTTTCTTCCGGACAGACCTGTCAGTGGCCGTCGTATCTGCCTGGGATGCTGATGACATCAACGAAGGAACCAACGCCAAGATCACCTACTCCATCGAGAAGAACGTCGTGCACGAGAGGTCGGGCGAAGCCATCTTCAGCGTTCACCCGAAATCGGGCCTCATCACGACGACCGTCTGCTGCCTCGACCGAGAAACGACCCCGGAATACCACATTCAGGTCGTCGCGACCGACGGAGGCGGGCTCAAAGGTATGGTGAAAGGGATAAATTTGCTCCACGTGACGCTTTTAATGAGATTCTGGAAATGGCTTTCCCCTCCTCATCGTGGAATGGACCGGGAATATCACGGGGCGCGCGACTTAACAGCCTTTAGAAGTTATTAGATCAAGCGGGTATGAAAGCAGCTTCCTCGCGGTTACGTCTTGATCCACGAATTTAGGTTCGCTCCCGGGGGTCATATTCCTCTTTATGGTCTCAAGCTTCATTCAGTGATGAGTTTGACTGTGGCTTTGACCTAATTTCATCCATATCTAAAACGTGATTCAAGTGATACATAAAACTTACGATCAACTACACAGATTTCTTTCTCTCAGTACAAAAAATTAAAGTATCAGTCACAATTTACTCATGCCTTTTAAATACATACGAAAATTATTAGAATTTACTGAACAGATTTTTGGTGCCAGCTTAATCACCCAGTGTCTCAGCAAACTGGATACTTACACTTTCTCATAATCCCACAAAATCAAATGATTGCTTACAGCTCTGACACCTGTAAACAAATTGTGTAAATATACATGCATATTCTTACATGTTCTCTAGGTAAGCAATATATTTCCTCAGAATATTAAGTCTATATTCCGTTCTGAAGAACAGAATTTATGTGTCTATCTATTTTCGGAAATAATACTATCTATCTCTCTCTCTCTCTCTCTCTCTCTCTCTCTCTCTCTCTCTCTCTCTAGCAATCATTTTCCACTTCCACTAGTACATATATATATATATATATATATATATATATATATATATATATATATATATATATATATATATATATATATATATATTTTCCATACTAATATAGATTATTTCAATTATTTTCCATTGGCACTAATATAGATTATTTCCCCCTTCTAACTCCATTTTGCACCTCTCTCTCTCTCTCTCTCTCTCTCTCTCTCTCTCTCTCTCTCTCTCTCTCTCTCTCTCTAACAATTATTATCCATTTGCACTAATATACATTATTTCCCTCTTCTACCCCACTCTCTCTCTCTCTCTCTATCTAACCATTTTTTTCATTAGCTCTAATATAGATTATTTCCCTCTTCTACCCCACTCTCTCTCTCTCTCAATCTCTCTTTGTCTTAAATCTAACTCTCTCTTTCTCTTTGTAACGTTAAATGGCTGAGGATTTCTGAAAAATATAACGTAGAATGCCTTGCTTGCCAGCAGATCAGACTCGGACGCCCTTGTTCGAAACACGACTGTAAAAGATTTACTTCAGATGCGTAGGAGAAAAAAAAAAAACACGGTTGTCAACATTCGCTTGTTTCCGGCTGAACGTTTCCCTGTTTGTAGCCTTCAATTTTACATTTCTGCATAGTCCTGGATATATTTCTATTTCACTTCACTCCGTGATGAAATACGTAAATACAGTAGTCAGAGATGGATGAAAATGCTTTAAGGTAATATATATATGTATATATATATATATATATATATATATATATATATATATATATATATATATATATATATATATAAATATATATATATATATATATATATATATATATATATATATATGTATATTATATATAATATATATATATATATATATATATATATATATATATATATATATATATATATATATATATATATATATATATATATATTATATATACATATATATATACATACATATATAATTATATATATACATATACAGTAGTTATTCACAATGCTTCCCAATACTTATTTTATACAATATTGTTTACACAGGCTAAAATTTCATGCGCTCCGTTCATGATGTTTTACACATCAACGATTAATACCATGCACGCGGCTGTTTATTTTTTATTTTTTTTTATATCGCGCATGGGCCTGGCTGCCACTCATTGGCTACTGCCCAACAAGACGACAATTCAATTCACCTACAAGCAAGTGTGAAGCCGGCTGAGGGACCAGCGCAGCCGGGCGATAACTGATCGTGTGGACAAGGCCTTAAATGCCATAGATAAGACAATATAATTTATGCCTAAGGCCAAACCCCGCTGTGACCTATGAGATCATTCATCTCTGAAAGAGAAACTGACAGCCAGTAAGAAGGTCTGAATGGTGCAACAGGAGGCAAACCTCAACGCAGTTGCGCTAGGAAAAGTTTTAAGAGAGGGTGGAAAGTCAAACTGAATATGAACTGAGGTACAGTAAAAGAAATGGGAGAGGTTGCAGCTAAGGGCCGAAGGGACGCTGCAAAGAACCCTAAGCAATGCCTACAGTGCAACGTATGAGGTGCACTGACGACGGCACTAGCCCCCTATGGGGACAACTCCGTAAAGATAACTTTAACTCTTAATATTTCTTAAAATAAGTACGATATCTTTTTCTTTAAGGATAATTAGCTTATAAAAACCACGAGTTGCGTTTCTCCAGTCAATGCCCAAAAAAGTTTATTAACCACTTAAAACTTGTAACCATCTGGAGTAAGATTATCTCGTACATTTTATACCATAACTATGCATTAGGCTGTATAACAAACATTTATACTTGACAATGCTACTCCGCTTCTGACATTTCAAGTTAAAAATTTCACTTTACGTAGAAACCACTCAAATTTGTATATAATGCTTAGAAAATGTACTATTCTGAAAATCGCCAAATTCAAAATTTAGATAACCCACATAATATGATCAAAGTCGTATTAAAAAGGTACCTTTGATCTTTCAAGAATTCAGGTACAAGTTGAAGAAACCGCTGAACTTTAAAATAAAGCAACGACTTGTGTAATGTGAGCTCTTGTTAGGGAGGAAGTGACTACATCATATATTTTGCCACCAATATAAAAAGACTCAACAGCTCCTACCTTAGTATACTGTATTTAAAAATGTATATTGGTACATGCATTAACTGCCTGATGACGTTTTAAACATTTCAGGTGCTCTATAGCAAATACGATCAAACACCTGATTGCAATGGATAGCTTGGCGAACACTTACTTTCGTTACAGCATCGCATTCACTAAATTAATGGGCACCAACAATTGCATCCAACTCATACCTTCACAACCTCATTAACATTATGTTAATGAGTATTTCACATACGTAAACCCTTGTTGATGGATACCATTTGAAACTCAAGCACTGATTATGGATAGCTTCCCAAACTCACTGCGTGTGTTCATGAACAGTTCCACAACGGAATGTTCAAGTAAGCATCACAGTTCCCGCTTATGTTATGACCAGCCCCACAAAGCACTGCCCTTAATCAAGGATAGTATGAATGCCTCAGTGCCTTATGATCATGAACAGCACCATAATCATTGTGCCAATAGTACCATTTGTGTTCACGCAAAGCCTAACACGCATTTGACAGGGTTCCTGGAAAATAAATTCATTACCCACGTTCATGGAAGGCGTCACAAAACTATTGCCAGTATTCAAGAGTAACTGCCAAACTCATTGCTTGTGGATGAGTATCAAACTTATTGCCTGTGTTTATGAGTAATAAACTCATTGCTCGTGCGTTTGAGTATCAAACTTATTGCCTGTGTTTATGAGTAACAAACTCACTGCTTGTGTACATAGAGTAACACTGTGTTTATAAAGAAACCCATTGCTTGTGTACATATAGTTAACTCAGTTCATGAACTGATAAACAGCTCAAAGAGTAAAACCGAGTCTTCATAGAACAAACTCACTGCCTGCATTCACAGAGTGACAAACTCACTGCCTGCATTCACAGAGTGACAAACTCACTGCCTGCATTCACAGAGTGACAAACTCACTGCCTGCATTCACAGAGTGACAAACTCACTGCCTGCATTCACAGAGTGACAAACTCACTGCCTGCATTCACAGAGTGACAAACTCACTGCCTGCATTCACAGAGTGACAAACTCACTGCCTGCATTCACAGAGTGAAACTCACTGCCTGCATTCACAGAGTGAAACTCACTGCCTGCATTCACAGAGTGACAAACTCACTGCCTGCATTCACAGAGTGACAAACTCACTGCCTGCATTCACAGAGTGACAAACTCACTGCCTGCATTCACAGAGTGACAAACTCACTGCCTGCATTCACAGAGTGACAAACTCACTGCCTGTATTCACAGAGTGACAAACTCACTGCCTGTATTCACAGAGTGACAAACTCACTGCCTGTATTCACAGAGTGACAAACTCACTGCCTGTATTCACAGAGTGACAAACTCACTGCCTGTATTCACAGAGTGACAAACTCACTGCCTGTATTCACAGAGTGACAAACTCACTGCCTGTATTCACAGAGTGACAAACTCACTGCCTGTATTCACAGAGTGACAAACTCACTGCCTGTATTCACAGAGTGACAAACTCACTGCCTGTATTCACAGAGTGACAAACTCACTGCCTGTATTCACAGAGTGACAAACTCACTGCCTGTATTCACAGTGACAAACTCACTGCCTGTATTCACAGTGACAAACTCACTGCCTGTATTCATTGTATAGTTTGCCGAGTAACAAACTAGTTACCGGATAATAGCATAAATATTGTTTATGTTATGAAGCAACCTAAAGTATCAAAACTACCATACCTGACCAAGTTTTCTTGACTACACCCCACTTAAGGTAAACATACTCCAATTATTGTGTGCAAAAAATAACCATGACTTAATTTCCATACTTTCAACTAAGATTGTTTTCGTGCTATCAGTTAACAGGAGCCTAAAGTCCCAAGCTATGAGTTACTGACTGTTACAGTCTTGTTATCCCATAACCAGCTTCTTTATACAAAACATGTCCGTTCTCAATGTTCCATGGACAACCCACTACAACAAAGGTTTATGGATAAAAACCCTGAATAAATAATGAATTTATTAACGTCCGTTCTCAATGTTCCATGGACAACCCAGTACAACAAAGGTTTATGGATAAAAACCCTGAATAAATGAATTTATTAACAATAATTGATGTTGATACTTAGAGAACATAAAAATTTATTATACATTAAAGTGACAATAGCAAGTCCCTGATTCTTGATAACATCCAAACCATGCAGATAGGAATCTTGCTGAGAAATTATAAGTCTTGAGCAGTAGGCTTAACTTCGGGTAGATCCAAGAATCTTCAAAAGCTGCTTGCAGTAACCCTGACAGTAAGATGAATGATCTTCTTACTCTAAACATTTAGAAATCAAGTTACAGACAGAACACCAGTCCTGGCGGGGGCAGTTACAACAGAGCACGTGTAGAAATCCTTGTAGGTGTGGACAAACCTACGTACCAACGGTAACCATCACCAAAGCCTTCTCACTATTCTCACTTCTTCGGTTATAAGAGCGTAAACTCGACCAGTCTTTCGTGAAATGTCCATAAGCCCAGCTCCTCTTATAACCTTGCGGCTACGTCTCGCTTAAACCATTTCGTGGTCTCGGCAATACCACACTACATCGAAGACTATCCCCATCAACGTCGTAATTATCGATACTTCAATGCAAAGCCAAGAAAAGAAAGACGGCCAAGTTCTGGAGAAGTCAGGTCAGTAGCTACCCACCGGTAACAACCACTTCGCTCGCACCTCACCTGCGACAGGACACTCAAATCCGAAAAGAAAGGAGAAAACACGATGAAAGTTAAACAAGCAAATCTCCGTGATGAAAAATAGCCTAGCTTGTTACACAAACTTCGTAAAACTAATTCCATCTGTTAACAGCAGAAAGCCAAACATTACTCTGGACAATCTTAGTCAGGGGAATACTGCATGGTTTTGAAGACTTTCAAGAGATTAGCTATTGGGAGGGGAAAATTCTGCATGGTTTGGATGATTTTCAAGAGATTAGCTATTGGGAGGGGAAATTCTGTATGGTTTTGATTTTCAGGAGATTAACTATGGGGGGAATTCTGCATGGTTTTGCTGATTAGGGAAAATTCTGTATGGTTTTCATGATTTTCAAGAGATTAGCTACAGGCAGGGGAAAATTCTGCATTGTTTCTATGTTTTTCAAGAGATTTGCAATTGGGAGGGGAAAATTCTGCACTGATGTTTTCCAAGAGATTAGCTATTGGGAGGGGAAATTTCTGCGTGGTTTGGATGATTTTCAAGAGATTAGCTATTGGGAGCTGAAAATTCTGCATGGTTTGATGATTTTCAAGAGATTGGCTATTGGGAGGGGTTAAATTCTTAATGGTTTTGATGATCAAGAGATTAGCTATTGGGGAAAATTAAAATTCTGCACGATTGAAGATTTTCAAGAGATTAGCTATGGGGGGGGGAAATTCTGCATGGTTTGGATTATTTTCAAGAAATTAGCTATTGGGTGGGGAAAATTTTGCGTGGTTTAGATTATTTTCAAGAGTTTAGCTATCGGGTTAAGCAAGCCGGGGGAAACTCGGCATGGTTTAGATTATTTTCAAGAGATTAGATGTTGGATAAGCAAGCCCTATTATCGTAAATGACCCGTACACTCCCTCTAACTAAAAATTGTGGTGATTAAGGAAATGCTAAATTCGATTCCCCTGAAAATTCTACTAAGTCCAACGCAAACAACGGTTAAAAACGAAAAATGCTAAATTAAAACATACCACGACCCCAGACCTGTGCATAAATTTAATTTGTTTTAATGCTGAATATTGCCGTTTGATGACATTCTTAAATTGTCTCAAAAGATTCTGCTAACTTAACTGAATGGAATGTAGCCAAGCGCATTTAAACAATTACCTATCTGAACTTGAAGGAAAGCTAAGCAATAGATTACGGTAAGTCTGTACTTAACACCTGAAAGAAAATTTGATTAGTAGGCAGTTTAAACCCCCAAGAACCTGCATAGTAGGTCATAAGACCTACTATGCAGTACAAGGGGGCCTCCCCCACCCCTCCAGGGGTGCCGCCCCTAAAGGGGTGGAGGATAAACTGAAGTTGTTCAAGAACAGTATATACAAATTAAAAACTAAAAAAATTGATAGTTATAAAATCTTAAAAAATCTACAAAAATTAAAGTAAATTTATGACAGTATTGAAAACATTACAAAAACTTAAAGCTAATTTATGACATTAAAATCGTAAATTTCACAAAAATTTAAAGTAAATTACAAAGACTTTTTAAATTTGAAAAAAAAAATTATATTACAAAAATTTGACATTAAATAAAATCTTAGGGCAAATAATTTAAAACTAAACTTGGGCGGAAAAAAATACCTCCTACACACCTGTTGCTTGAGAGAGCAGCTTTATCATGCGTGAAGCTTCACCGTTGGAAAAGGAACTCTTAAGTCAAACTCGTAACAAAACCATCCTGGAAAAGACAAAGCACTAGAGCTGTGCGTAACTCACTCTAAATCTTGTAAACTACTTCAGATTACGGGTTAACGCCCACAGAAGTAGTCATAAGGACTGCCAAATATTTGCACGAGACTAAACACGCAGCAAGATTCGAAAAACCCCATAAATATACAGTACAATATTAGCGATATAAAGTTCAACGTTACCTTGAAGGCCAGGGTTTATCATAACTTGACCAACGAAGTGACAATCGATGGAAATCTTAAGATCCAACTGTAGTCTAATCGCGTGAGAAACGGTTTTTTTTTTTTTTCGTAAAAACACCACAAAAGATACCAATTACGCTACGATAAATTAAGGAAGAACTGAATGCGCCACTCCAGAGGAAGAAAAAGGACCACTTAACAAGCTCGTGTCGAAACGTCCACACTCCACAGCCCAGAACAACGTTACAGTGAAAGATTCCAAGGTTCAAACGTCCGAACTAGAACGGTGTTGTCATTTGGCAAGGACTCTGAAGTCTTAGCTGCGTCTTGCTTCTTGGAACATGACCGAATGCGATCTTCGGATATCCTTGAAATCGCTCATTTTTGCAAGTATTATTTTTATTTGTCTTTCGTGAAGTTTAATGAAAATACAGCACATGAATAGATTTATCCTAACGTAACTGATAATTTCTTTTAGGGCTCACGGAATAATTTGTAGCCTAAGCCTGTCGCATATTTCTCTTCATCACTTTGATGAAATAACTTTGAATTCGCGTGGATATTTTGTCATGACGATATAGAATTAAATATTCTATGTATACGTATACACATACACACATGTATATACATTTATATATATATATATATATATATATATATATATATATATATATATATATATATATATATATATATTCGTAACCAAGTACAAATGAATATTACATTAACTAACGTACTTAGCCCTTGCATTGCTGCTGTGAAACTGATGCCTGAGTTTTTATGCAGGACATTTATATCGTTTTGTTTTTTATTACTGAAAATATCCAGACTGCTACTTGTGGCTGCTATGTTATCTCAGTCTAGTGGTTAACTGCCTCCTTTGAATAAGCATTGAAAATCCCCGTTTCGGCCATTTGTTTAAAAATGTTAGTTCTACTGATTTTTCTTCGTTTTCCTTTTGTTCACGTAGAAACGTTTCATTCTCCGAAACGTTTCATTCTCCGATATATATATATATGTATATATATATATATATATATATATATATATATATATATATATATATATATATATATATATATATATGTATATATATATATATATATATATATATATATATGTATATGTATATATATATATATATATATATATATATATATATATATATATATATATATATATATATATATATACTGACTGAGAAAAGACTCAGTTTTCTACTTTTTGCTTTCATCATGATTTGTCAGGTTGCAGAGTACGCCGTACCCTTTCCTTTGCATCCCCTGACAGTTCCTCGTTGGACCGGTCGATATCGTTCTCGGCTAACACTTTGCTGGGCCTGCGTTCGATTCTCCGACCGGCCAGTGAAGAATTAGAGGAATTTATTTCTGGTGATGGAAATTCATTTCTCGGTAGCATGTGGTTCGGACTCCACAATAAGCTGCAGGTCCCGTTGCTTGGTAACCAGTTGGTTCTTAGCCACGTAAAATAAGTCTAATCCTTCGGGCCAGCCCTAGGAGAGCTGTTAATCAGCTCAGTGGTCTGGTTAAACTAAGGTGTACTTAACTTTTTGTACCCCCTGACCTCTATATCTGTCTCTTGTGGCTGGGCTTTACTAACTCTTTTGTGATTTCGTCACTTTTTTGCCCGTGATATGAAGAGGGTTCATCTTCTAAATAATAATAATAATAATAATAATAATAATAATAATAATAATGTGATGGATTTCCTAACGAGGCAGGAGGCAACCCGGAACCCCACAATATAAAAACTACCCAGTCGAATAGGATGACTGTGACAGGCCAAAAGTTATAATAATAATAATAATAATAATAATAATAATAATAATAATAATAATAATAATAATAATAATAATAATAATAATAACAGTATGCAGGAGATGAAGTACGTGGATCTAAAGGTGGAATTGTTAGAAAACTCCACATTTTCACCAAGAAGTAATATTTAGAGAAGCTTGACAGCAAGCGTGAAGATAGAATGGGGGTAGAATAAAAGGCTAAAAAGTGGAGGTGCAGCTAGGGGCCGAAGGTATGCCCCCAACACCATTCTTTTTTTTTTATTGATAAAATTTACATAGTTTTACACGTAGTTTTCTTTTATACAAATATATTTTTATACATATTACATATAGTTTTAGCAACGCCTACAGTACACTACTTTTATACAAATATATTTTTATACATATTACATGTAGTTTTAACAACGCCTACAGTACGCTACGTGAGGCGCACTGACGCCTCTACCCTCTTCACCTGAAGAGGAGGGGGAGAGAGAAAGAGAGAATTCACGCTGAAATTCAGAAGCTTTGAAAGTCTTGTCAATTACCTGGAGGCCAGCACAGATAAGTCAGCGTCAAGCAACTGGCGAACAAAGACACCAGTCGGAAACAGTTTCATAATGAAGAGGTGGAAGGCGAGAGCTCAGCGCCGACAGGAAATTAAACAAAAATGATCCTAACAATGCGTCCATTGTGATTTGGCTGCACGATCCACTATTCCCATTTCGCTAACGATGTGATTCTCATATGTCTTGCAACATTTATGAGACGTGTCTGCAGATTATTTTCATTCATTCTCATCCGCGATCATTGGCCTTTGAAAACGGTAAAGGTCATTCCGTTCCGGCCCAGGTCATGTTTTTACAGCGGTAGTTCACGATTCAAATTGGTCGTTTTAACGTTTCAAAAGTGAATGGGGCCTTTACCGTAATTGCAACTGAGGAATAAAACATAATTATGGATACAATCAATATTCATAGTATAATGGAATAACTTGGTAACATTCATGTGAAAGAGAAAATCCCTAAACATATTTTTCCAGGTAGCAAAATGGATAAAGATTTCCAATATGAATCGGTTGCATCGTTAAGCAGAAAACAAAAGATTTTCTTCGTAACCTGAAGAATTTATAGTCATTATTTTTTTGTGGAGGAATGCGGTCAAAATATGCAAATATCTCACACTTTAGAGACGAGGCCATTTCCCAGAACAAAGGACCTTTGAAATGAGCGAAAGATAAATTTATGAGGTTGTGCAGTAATACGTGTACGTCTGAAAAACCTTCACCAATATTTCTTGACCAAGGCTATAAATATAAGTTGTTTTGTTAATAAACGACTAGTTAGCTATATTGCAAAATAGTCAAATGAAAATCTCCAACAGAAAAAGACGGAAAATGAGCTTCAAGATATCAGTCATAACAAACTTATTTATTTTCATTCAGCAATGAAATAAAATGTGACACAACAGCTTCCATCTTTTTCCTGGAACACAAACAATCTTTTTTTTCATCTAAGCTAGTGAACTTATGTTCAAGTAAAACTTATAAATATCATTCGAAAGGTCGATATTTATAGTAACGTATCAGCCTCTTAGACATAAATATAATAAGAAATAATACTTCTTACTATACTATGACACCGGAGAGATGAATAGAGACTGCTTCCAGTACACATGTCGATAATAATTTATTCTACCAAATCTCGAGGAATTTTCCTTACCAATTTTTCTGTGTATAATTCAAATGTTTTTATGTCTTGCCAAGTTCCATATAGAGACTAAGCAAGCACTCTTAATTTAGAGATCAACCTGCATCGGTACCGACGCATTCGATGCACCATCTCTTTTGCAAACGGTGTTAATTGACCGTCCCCACTAATATTTTTGATATATCTCAGGTACAGGAACTGTCATCGTCCGTTTAGCTGACGTCAACGACAACGCCCCGAGGCTCTCCAAGAAGATATGGGAAGTCGAAGTCAACGAAACGTGGGGAGCCGGCCCTCCGGACAACGCCACACTGCTGGAGATTTCAGTCAGCGACCAGGATACGGCCAACTACTTCTTTTACAGGGTATGTAGAGAGAAAGAGAGAGAGAGAGAGAGAGCAGCAGAGTGACAAAGAGAGACAGAGACAGAGACAGAAGCAGAGAAAGAGAGACAGAGAGACAGACAGACAGAAAGAGAGAAAGAGAGAGACAGAGACAGAGATAGAGTCAGAGAGAGAGAGAGAGAGAGAGAGAGAGAGACAGAGACAGAAATACAGACAGATAGACAGAGACAGAGATACAGAGACAGAAACAGAGAGAGAGAGAGAGAGAGAGAGAGACAGACAGAAAGAGAAACAGAGAGAGAAACAGAGAGAGAGACAGAGAGAGAGACAGAGACAGCGACAGTAACAGAGAGAGTAAGAGCGAGAGAGAGAGACAGACAGACAGTCGGACAAACAGAGACAGAAACAGAGACAGAGAGAGACAGACAGACAGGGAGAGTATCTGATGAATATGAAACCCTTTCATTTTTACAACAAAATTTACTCACATTTGATATACTTGACTTTGAAGTAAATTTGATGATTACGAGGCAGGTGTTCCTAATCTAATACATACCACCTGCTTGGATTTTTCATTCTCATGTGTTCCTCTTTTCGTGAGGCTAACTGTTTAATATGAGCCCATGGTATCTTATCGATCTATCGCAATGAAATGTAATTCCCTTATAGGTGTCATTTATTGAATTAAATATAAATATATATATATATATATATATATATATATATATATATATATATATATATATATATATATATGTGTGTGTGTGTGTGTGTATTTATTATATAATATATATACAGATATATATATATATATATATATATATATATATATATATATATATATATATATATATATATATATATCTATATATAACCATGGACAAAGGCGAACACAGCGCATCACATTTGCATCAAGATCAAGGGCAGGAACACAGAAGCATATGACACAGTAACCATTTATTCCGACGTTTCATGATTCTTAATCACATCATCAGGAGATCTACGACAATAAAATACAATATATTAATATAAATTAATTAAAGAGAGTTATATACAAGACTTTACTTTAAAAACGTGAGAGCAAGCTAGGAAAATTTATAAAATTGAACATAAAAGATAAAATTATCAAGAACAGACAACACTCTCAAACACAGACGCATTTAGAAACAAAATAGCAAAAAACCAGACAACATACTTAAATACAGATGCACTTAAAAATCACTGGAGGGTAACCTGCAATCCAGAGCCAAGAACACACTAAGTATAAAACACACACACACACACACAAAAATTTCGAAAAAAAAGAGAGTTAAGACAAATACAAAGAATTACAGCAGTTGTTTGACAATTCAGTGAGGAACTCGTTGTTTAATATTTAGTGTTTCGAGAATAAGCAGTTCTTGAGGACTGCTTGTATAACCAATAATCTTAAAATCTTCATAGTTGATATCAGTTTTGCATTTTAATGGTATGGCTGCGTATATTAGAGGATTCTGGGTTTGTTAATCGGCACCAGTTCTATAACTCCCTCTGTGGGAATCGGCCCTCACCTTGAAAGCCGCCTGGTGGATCAATATATTTTCCTAAATTACATTTAGGACAACTGTACTCATAGACAACACCAGACGACATCAAAGGCGGTAGCCGATCCTTAAATCGAAAAAGGCCTATACTTTTTGGGTTCTTAGGAATTAGTTTAAGATCGATAGCCCCAATATATTTTTGGACGATTTTCATGAAATCCCTACGAAAGTTGTCATCATATAAGAAGGGAAAAGTTGCATATAATAGAAGTTTAGGCACATTATAACACTTGGGCTTATTGGAGAATTTTTCTATTTAGAAGTTTTTGAGGATCCTGTAAAAAACATGAGTAGGGAACAATTATTGGAAGTATTGTTGTAAGAAGACGATTTCTTGGTGAAAGAGGACCCAATCCGACGTTAGGGATAAAGCACGATGTATTAAGGTGTAAATAGAGTTAAGTTTAAAATTGATAAAACAAAAACTGGTCTGGGGTTCAATTTTTTATAGCTTTTGTTTTATCAATTTTAAACTTAACTCTATTTGCACCTTAATACATCGTGCTTTTATCCCTAACGTCGGATTGGGTCCTCTTTCACCAAGAAAAATCGTCTTCTTACAACAATACTTCTCCAATAATTGTTTCCTCATGTTTTTTACAGGATCCTCAAAAACTTCTAAATAGAAAAATTCTCCAATAAGCCTAAAGTGTTATAATGTGCCTAAACTTCTATTATATGCAACTTTTCCCCTTCTTATATGATGACAACTTTCGTAGGATTTCATGAAAATCGTCCAAAATATATTGGCCATCG
>NC_089751.1:52480616-52485616 GCF_040412425.1 Macrobrachium rosenbergii
GCTCGAAAGAATTTTTGCACCGATATATTTGAGCGCGTTCTGAATCGGTCCGCTTCTTCCTGTTGGCTTTCGTCAATCTTTTTTATATAATATTCGTCGAGTGGTATGACAGCTGTTTGCTTATGATAGGTTATAGTCGAACTCTTCTTTTTATCATTGATACTGAATATTTTTTTTTTTAGATTTGTTGTTTATTGTAACATCAGTGAAAATAATGTAACACTAATATCTATAGACACGTATCCCTAACGACTTATTTTAGATAAGAGAATTCAGTAGAATTTAACCGAATTTTTGGTTTTTTACTTATAAACATAAAACAATAAATGTCACCAGTTTAGCTTTAGCGTTATCCTAAGATGAGCATCACGGCATGAAATCTAGATTTGCATAGTGCTTTCAAAGAGAAATGTACTTGAGCGCAAGCGTGATTTTTACATGCAAAAAAATTATATGGCGACGGGTTGCAATTATACACACATACACACACACACAAACAAACAAACAAAGAATATCAAAAACATTGAAAAAGTGGCGAAGAAAACTAACAATTTCAGGCTTGCCGGAATCCCAACTGATCTGCGCTCGATTAGAAATACTGAAAAACTGGTAGAAAAAAAAAAAAAAGCTAACACCTTTAGCCTTGCCATGATCGTGACTGATCTGTGCTTGAACGGAAAACCTGTAACTGTTACTTTCTTATGCGTCCGTGTGCGTGAATCATTTCGTGCGCGTGAGCGCGCATGTGTACATGGAATCATCACTTACTGAAAAATGATTCAGAGTCAGCAAGGAATTCACATGGGATCCTCATCACTTCCTGTAGGTTGTGGAAGACAGCGGATGGGGGTGGGCCCACTTCGGCGTCAGATCCGCCAGGAGTTCGGGTCTTCTCTACGCTCGGAAAACCTTGGATTTCGAGGACGATATGCAGCGCAGAGGCTTCAACTTCATGATCCAAGTGACAGATAGAGTAATGATTTTCCTGATTGTTTTGAAGTGCCCTGTTTGTAGTTTGCAGTGTAATTAATATTTACCTCTTCACGTTATTTTGAGAAAGGTCCTTTTCTGAGCCATGAAACTGCATACGTCTGCGTTGTAAATTTGTAGATTTTTGTGGACCTTTCATGCCTTCATTGTTTAATATACCAAGGTTGACTAACTTTGACATTTTCACTTACTCACTTTTCATGACCAAATATATATATATATATACATTGTTCATGATGGAGTTGTTATTATTATAAATAGATAGATAGATAGATAGACAGATAGGTATGTAAATATATATATATATATATATATATATATATATATATATATATATATATATATATATATATATATATATATATATATATATATATGTAACTCCTTCATAAACTATATATATATATATATATATATATATATATATATATATATATATATATATATATATATATATATAGTTTATGAAGGAGTTACTGAGACACAATGTGGACTTGGCTAAGGATGGGCGGTGCATGAGACGGTGTAGTGACTGTGATTTTATATATGTATGAAACCACAGTGCCAAATCACCTCCTGCACCCACCATACATCCTCAGCCAAGTCTACAGTGGGTCTCAGTAACTCCATCATAGACTTGTTACTGTTTCACTCGGAAAATTAGGGACGCGGAGGCTGGGTCGACCCACACCATTTGGACTCTGCCTGGGTGAAGGTTCGCCTTCGGGACTTGAACGATAACCCACCTAAGTTCATCCGCCAACACGTCCTAGTCACAGTCGGGGAGGATACCAAGCCAGGGACGGTTTTAGCTGCTCTGCCCGCCCACGATCCTGATGCGGTGAGTAACTTAACTAGCTATAGTTTTTCTTCGGTGAGTAGATCACTGCGTACAGCACAGTTTTTCTTCGGCGAGTGACTTGATACCTATAGTTTTTCTTGTGTGAGTAACACAGTACCTACAGTTTTTCTTCGGTGAGTAACTTACTACCTACGGTTTCCTTTGGTGAGTGACTCCTTATAGTCATATTTCGGGAACTCAGTACCTATAGTTTTTCTTTGGTGGGTAACTCACCAGCTACTGTTTTTCTTTGGTGAGTAACTTACTACCTACATTTTTTCTTCGGTGGGTAAATGACTACCAACAGTTTTTATTTGGTGAGTAACTCACTACTTATAGTTTTTCTTGAGTAAATCAGTACCTACAGTTTTCCTTGGTAAGTAACCCACTACCTAATGTTTGATTCAGTAACCAGCCAACTACCTATAGTTTTCTGTGGCGAGAAAGTCAGTATCTACAGTTTTCCTTCAGTGAGTGACTCACTACATATAGTTTTTCTCTGGTGATTAACTCATTACCTATAGTTTTTCTTTGCTGGGTAACTAACTACCTAGAGCTTTTCTTCTTTGAGTAACCGGCTACCTAAAGTTTTTCTTCAGTGGGTCTCTCACTGCCTATAATACAGTTTTTCTTCTGTGAGTGACTCATTCACTACAGTTTTTCTTAAGTGAGTAACTTAGTGCTTAAAGATTTTCTTCAGTTAGTAGCTCTCGACCAATAGTTTTTTATTGGTGAGTAATTTAGTACCTATAGTTTTTCTTCAGTAAGTAACCCATTACCTACAGGTTTTCTTCAGTTTTTAACAATAAACATCTATTTTTGTAAAGATGTATCATTTTGTAAGATGATCACTACCATCGTCACAATTCCATTATTCACAGTTAACATAGGCCCCAGCATCTATTTATATAGCAGCAACATCAAAATTGACTGCGATGATAATGTTATTTTAGCTCACTCGATAAGATTTTTCATTTTCCACGCTGCAGATATATGTGCACATGTGTGTAAGTGTGCTTGTTTATATGTGGCCGAATGTATGATTGTGCATATATGCAGCTGCATAATTTGAAGTGAGCCATTTTAACTTTCCTCTGATCGTTCCTCTCCAGGGAGGTAAACAGACAGTCAAGTACAATGTACTTGATAGCTGGGGCGCTCTGACTATAGACGGTGGTGGCATCGTCAGTTTAAGGAAACCTCTCGATCGCGAAACGCAAGACGGGGCAGTGGGCACTGCCCGGATACTAGCTATGGACAACGGGCATCCTCCTTTGACTTCAACTGCCACCCTGACCGTCACGGTAACCGACGTCAACGACTGCCCTCCCAGTCTCTTGCCTCCTACGGTATTCCACGTCGTCGAGGGCGCCCCTCCGTCCCTCATCGGCGTCTTAACCGCTACCGATCCGGACGTGTGGGCCTTGGGACATGGACCACCATTTGTGTTTTCCCTGGACCCGTCTAACCAGCCGATAATCAAGGCAACTGTTCTCATCAAATTCGACCCAAGTAGGTTTTCCTTCTGTCTCTTGTTGTCAGTGATATCAGACTTTGCAAATGAGTGTTACTTGTTCATTCAGACTTATACGTGTTCCAAGAGAGCCCCAAAGGCATTGTTTTACTCATTTGTTCGTCGAAATTCAGAGCTAGACAGCGGGAGGGGAGGTGCAGAGGTGTGGACGAAAAGCACCCTGGATCGAGAGCGCCACAAGGAGCTGTTCGTGACAGTCCTTGTGAAGGATGCTGGAGGCTTAGCAGACACCCAGGTTATAAAGGTCGTCGTCGATGACATCAACGACAACCCCATGAAACCAGGGCGCAAAATGGTCTACATGTGGAAGACGCAGGTACCTGTTTGTATGGGTGAGTTTGGAAGCTCGAGTGGGAATGGAATGCTTGTAGTGAAAACGACCCTTAACTGATTCATAAGTTTAAGTGGAAATGAGAAACATTAAGGAATAATTGATAATATAAATAACTGAAAAACTGTTATCATTATTTTTTTGTTATTATGCAGAAGATGACCCCTATTCATACAGAACGGGCCCAAAGGGGGTCATGGGCTTGAAATTCAAGCTTCCAGAGAATATGGTGCTCATTAGAAAGAAATAGCAGAAGGTAATGGGAAATACAGAAAGAAGAGACCAGTTATCAAAAAAAGAAGAAAAAGTAAATTAACAAATGAATACAAATAAGTTAATTAGATTTGATACCTGGTAGAAAACGAAACTTGTGATCTAGGATGAAAGAGAAACGAGGAAGTTAGCAAGTCATATATAGGAGAAGAACAATCCCTTCCGATACCAAAGTTAATTTCTGGCACTTGGGACACAACTGACATAGTCTCTGAGTAAAAATATCAACAATAATATGATTGAAATAGATGTTAAGTTGTGTTCCATATCTTGAAATGAGGTACAGATGCTAGATGAAAATGTTACAAAAGTGAGTTGTTGAGATGAAATGTTTACAAAATATAGGTGAAGTTAGAGAGGACTCAAATGACCGAAACAATACAAAAATAAAGGAAAATGTAAAAAAAAAAACTCAGAGTTAATGAAAAGATGGGTCAGAGTATTATGAGATGGTTTGGTCATGCAAAGAAAATGGAACACGGTAGTTCTGGTGAAAAGGCTGTTAAGAAGAGAGAGAGAGAGAGAGAGAGAGAGAGAGAGAGAGAGAGAGAACGCACATGCAAGACAGAGTATGCTTGAAAGGAGCAATTCAAGAAAATGATAGACAAAGTAAGTTCATTCTAGATTTCATCAGTTCAAGAATGACTGTGGCAAGGATTGGTACTTTTTTCCTATTGCTAGAGTCAACTTGTCTTCTGGGCATATGTATACACGCACACACACACGTATATATATATATATATATATATATATATATATATATATATATATATATATATATATATATATATATATATATATATATACATACATACATACATACATATATATGTTGTGTGTACCTGCGACGATATACCTTAGCTACAGTATTCAGGGTGCATGCGTATTTCTGAGCGTGAATTCCTCTCGTCACCGTCGGCTCGTCAGTTTACACAACACTTCCCTTTAAAGAGCGGAAGTTCAGACGCTGCTCTTGGGCGTGTTTACGTTGACGACCCTGACGACTGGGACCTGAAGGACAAGAGATTCAG
>NC_089751.1:52490616-52505616 GCF_040412425.1 Macrobrachium rosenbergii
TCACATATCGCTGCCAGAAGCACGATTATGGCTAACTTTAACCTTAAATAAAGTAAAAACTACTGAGGCTAGAGGGTTGCAATTTGGTATGTTTGATGATTGGAGGGCGGATGATCAACATACCAATTTGCAGCCCTGTAGCCTCAGTAGTTTTTAAGATCTGAGGGCGGACAGAAAAAGTGCTGAGAGAAAACTAAAAATATTTTTGTTAGAAAATTATTAAGTAGGTCATAAATGTTTTCAAGATTTTGTAAACTAAATAGCAAACGTTCTTTTACATCGAAATTGTCAATAATAACCTATAATCAAAATTTGGATAAAAAAGCTATGACAGCTGATTTAGAAAGTTTGTTTATTTACACAGTTTCTTCAAATATTGTGATACGAAAGTGGAACAATAGCCTTTCGGGTGGCGGAATGGGGAATGGTAACTTTCGAGAAAGTAATCCAAAGTTTTTTATGGGCGTGTTTGTTTGTTTGAGAGAGAGAGAGAGAGAGAGAGAGAGAGAGAGAGAGAGAGAGAGAATTATTTTAGAAGTAGATAATGGTAACATAACAAAACGGCGAAGAGATATAAAAAAACAAACATATAAAGGCAATTTCCCACCACCATGGAGGCTTGAGAATATTATAGTTTAAAAGGCAGTAGAAACGTTTCAGAGGGAAACATTCCTACTGACTTTTAACAATAATATTCTCAAGCCTCCATGACGGTGGGAAATTGCCTACATATTTGTTTAGAATTTCTTAGCCAATATGTTATGTTACCATTATTTACTTCTAAAATTCTCTCTCTCTCTCTCTCTCTCTCTCTCTCTCTCTCTCTCTCTCTCTCTCTCTCTCACACACAAACAAACAAACACGCCCATAAATAACTGCCACAGGTAACTACCGAAGTGCAGAATGCTCCTGGATGTTTTTTCATTTTGTTTTATTCTTCTGAGCAGCCTGTAAGAGAGAGAGAGAGAGAGAGAGAGAGAGAGAGAGAGAGAGAGAGAGAGAGAGAGGTATACACAGAATAGCCTCAATTATAAAGACAGGGAAATTCCCCAGTTACATGACTACAACTGTAACTAATCCACAGAGAGAGAGAGAGAGAGAGAGAGAGAGAGAGAGAGAGAGAGAGAGAGAGAGAGAGAGAGAGAGAGAGAATACACAGAATAGCCCCAATTATAAAGACAGAAATCACCCAGTATCACAATTGCAATAGTGACTGAGAGAGAGAGAGAGAGAGAGAGAGAGAGAGAGAGAGAGAGAGAGAGGCAGAAAGCCAGAGAATCACTTAACAGCTCAAATTTATAAACAAAGAGAAATTCTCAGTTACATGACTGCAGTTGTTACTAACAGAGAGAGAGAGAGAGAGAGAGAGAGAGAGAGAGAGAGAGAGAGAGAGAGAGAGAGAGAGAGAGAACTCTATGCTTAATCAGAAAAAGACATGAACGAAGGAAAAGGCAAAAGTTTGTGAACATACAGAACAAAATAGAGCAAGAACCAACGAAGGTTGAGCGTTGAGGAGAAAATATTTGCAAAGAGGCGACTTTCCTACATGTCTGGCAATATCATTTATGTTGTTGTAAGATATTCCAGTATAAAAAATAAAAAGGGAAATTCAAAATGCACTAACCATGAACATACTTTCATTGTTCAGCGTCGCGCCTCAGGATACACTGTAGTTATTACTGTACCTTGTATTTTTAGTTTTCTGTAAAAGGAAATTATTATGCCGGCTTTGCCTGTCCGTCCGCACTTTTTTCTGTACGCCCTCAGATCTCAGAAACCACTGAGGCTAGAAGGCTGCAAATTGGTATGTTAATCATCCACCTTCCAATCATCAAACATACCAAAATGCAGCCCTCTAGCCTCAATAGTTCTTATTTTATTTAAGGTTAAAGTTAGCCATAATCGTGCTTCTAGCAACGATATAGGGCCTGGTTAAAGTTTCATAGGCCGCGGCTCATACAGCATTATACGGAGACCACCGAAAGACAGGTCTATTTTCGGTGGCATTGATTATAAGCTGTAGCAGCATTTTTACTTGTTTTTAATTGTTTAATCGCTTCAGAAATATGTAGCTTATGATATTATTTTGAAAATGTTTATTTTTAATACTGTGTAAAGGTACCCACTGCATTCTCTCTCGGATGGGAAACTCGTTTCCTGCGTCGGAATTTCAATGGGACTTAATGAAACCGATATTTCTCAATTTGGTATGGCTGTAAAGATTCATCATTTTCGTCGGCAGTTTAATTTCGAGAGTTTTAGATTAAGTTTAATTTAGAGCGTTACAATAAAAAAAAAGTAAAAAAAAAATGCGCCGAAGTTTCTTCGGCGCGATCTACTTTTCTGTACATCGTATAATCAAGGCCACCGAAAACATCTATCTTTCGGCGGTTTCGATATAATGTTGTATGAGCCGCGGCCCATGAAACTTTAACCACGTCCCGGTGGTGGCCTGGCCTATATCGTTGCCAGAAGCACGATTATGGCTAACTTTACCCTAAAATAAAATAAAAATAAAAAAAAACTACTGAGGCTAGAGGGCTGCAATTTGGTATGTTTGATGATTGGAGGATGGGTGATCAACATACCAATTTGCAGCCCTCTAGCCTCAGTAGTTTTTGAGATCTGAGGGCGGACAGGGAAAGCGCTGGCAGAAAAAAGTGCGGACGGACAGACAGAACCGACACAATAGTTTTCTTTTACAGAAAAAAATTAGACGATAAATTGTTTGTCCATTTGTCTTATTCCAAAACAAAAAACTACATGTTTTGAATTCGATTTTTTTTTTCGTTGGACACAAAAATCAGCTCGAGACTTTCCTTATTAGAGTTAGTATGCTAATCTTAAACGAAAGTAGTTATGCTGTTATGGAAAACTATTCTTATAAAGACTCTTATACACTCAGTCACCTAAGCGTATTGTAAGCAGGATTAATGTTTCTTTATTTTTGTCTTCTTCTTATGCTTTGAATTCAGTAGTTCAAGAATCTTGTGGCAAAACATTTAGATAATTTTAAATTTCATTAAAATATTTATGACATTCTCAATAATTTTTTACAAAAATATTTTTTTATTAAAGAACTGATCTCATTTCTTTTCCACATATATATTTAAGAGAACAGTCTCGCCTGTCTCTCTGAATGTCAGTCTGCTTGTATGTCTGTATGTCTCCTTCTCTCTCTAGTCTGTAAAGTCCATTTACATTCGTTATTCACAATCATCCTCTATTCATTAATTCACCAACAAACCCAAAGATGGCAATGCACTGGGATTATATTGATTTATTTTCTGCTGAATTTTAATAATAAAATAGGCTTAAAACTTGAACGACAGTTATGTAACCATTCAGTTTCACGAAAAAAATAGACATCAAATGTACTGGCCATGAATTAGCTGTTTTCCCAATGTCTGCTAATGTTTCTATGACACTGAGTGATTGGACAACTACCCTTTTAGTCTAAACATGTTTTATATTGTAGGTATGTCGATGATACATTTTAATTTAGACAGTTAAGTGATTTTATGGCATCGCATCTTGTTTACAAATAATGAAAACAAAATGCGACGCCATAAAATCCTTTAGCTATCAATAAATCCAAAGCCCAAAAGAAAATAATACTGTTTACACTCATCTTAGGCGACTGAGTTTGTAAAAGTCTTGTAGGAATAATATGCCATGAAAACAGAACTACTTCAATTCAAAATGATAATCTTGGAAATCATTATTGGGGTAATATTTTTGCACAGAAAATATATATATTTTCTTTTCTTTTCGTTCCATTTAGTGTTTTACCGAGGCATCATTTTACCTGGAGGTGCCTTCTCATCTCCCAGTCAGTTCATTTCACTCCTACAATCCTCATCAATTGCGTATACAAAATCTCAAAATAACATTAACCTCCACACTCCCACATCATTCCGTGGTCGTTTGTCACCTTTATTCGCCACCAACATTCAAAACAACATGAATGAACTGTCAATCAAGTTGATTGCAAATTTTAGTAATATGGATTTATTTTAATCAGTGAATCCTCTGCAGAGCTGGCACCTATATGTGCCAGATATAGCCTGCAAAGTAAATAAGCCTTAGATTAAGGTTCATCTCTTCTGGTTTTGACAATGAAAGTTAATCCACTTGACATTCTCTCTTTCTCTGTGGGTGTACCTGACCTGTTCCGAGGTCACTGTGCCAGTTTGGTACTCATTCCAGGATGTTGGAGAGCCAACTGACATTAAGAATCTAAAAGCATTAATAAAGAGGACATATGTATGTGATGATATATATATATATATATATATATATATATATATATATATATATATATATATATATATATATATATATATATATATATATATATATATATATAACATGTATACACACACGCACATATAATAACGACATTTTTAGCTTAAGGTTTACACATGCATAATATATATATATATATATATATATATATATATATATATATATATATATATATACATACATATATGTGTGTGTGTAAACATTGAGATAAAAATGTCGTTTAACATCCCAGTCACGCTACTTAGGGAATATCACCGTAGGGAAATTATAAGTGATAAACTTTTGGGGACCTTGACAGCCTAGTGGTCTAGCACGTCAACTGGAAGTCGTTGATGGACACTGTCGGGCGTTCGAGTCACTTAGGTAGTATCAAATCATTTATCACTTATAATTCCTCTTCGGTGATATTCCCGAAGGAGCGTGAATTGAATATTAAACGACATCTGTAGCTTAATGTTTGTATATAAAATGTCACGGTGATGTGATAAAATGCAATATATATATATATATATATATATATATATATATATATATATATATATATATATATATATATATATATATATATATATATATATATATATATATATATATATATATATATATATATATATATATATTTCTGACTCACATCAGGATCGAACCCAGATCTTTCAATGGAAAGGGTAATTCGAATGAAATGCTGTCAATTGGGTCATTGCTGAGTCAGGGAAATTGGGGAAAACACGCTGGTATGCAAGCAGTTAGCTTGCCCAGGTAATTCCTTTTGTGCAGTGGCCCTCAGGTTCCAACTTCTTTCATGACTTGTATGGCCTAGTGGACAGCGCCCTTGCCTTTCAACCGAAAGACCTGGGTTCGATCCTGATGTAAGTCAGAAATTTATTTCTGTTCCACACGTGATTGTGTGTTGATTATTTATATATATATATATATATATATATATATATATATATATATATATATATATATATATATATATATATATATATATATATATATATATATATATATATATATATATATATATATACACACATATATTGATATATATATACACACACACACACACACATATATATATATGTATATATATATATATATATATATATATATATATATATATATATATATATATATATATATATATATATATATATATATATATACATATATACAGTACATATATACTGTGTATGTTCTTCACGTGGGTAAAAGATCTCGCTCTGTCCTGTAGGTTATTGACACAAACTCGACGTCTATCGTAACTCCTCGCCTGACGCGGACCACTCGTTGTCACATCCAGGAACCGGAGACGTGTACAGCAGCCTCTTGTCTGAACGGAGGAAGGTGTATCGGAACTTCTCACGGGAACAGGTAAAGTCTGAGTGAGATTCATGAACTCCATCCCTTGTCAAAAAAGAAAATCGATTCTTCTGCCTTCTCGTTGTCAAATGCTGACGTCTCCAGCTCGTTATTATATACAATTATTCTCCATTGTATTGAATTTTATAACTAGTCGAACAAAAAAAATATATATATATATATATATATATATATATATATATATATATATATATATATATATATATATATATATATATATATATATATATAATAAAATGGGTCTGCCAGCGGCTATCAAGTTTTGAAATAAATCGATCAGCGAAATTTTGGAAGAAACTTCAGCGTTTACAATGTATCCGATTATAAACTTTTGAAAAATTGCAATTTAATGGACAGAACATAAAAAAAATATATAAACAAATCCTTTCGGGCAAGCTCAGTTGTCTGGGAAAATTATTTCAGTACTAATAATGATCTCAACACTAACAGTAGTCTCATTATCAAATGCGAAAAACTATTTGTCCCCAGCTCGTCACTACCTGCAATTATTCTATCTGATTTTTTCACCAGTGCTGACGGCGATATTTATTTTTAGTTTAAAATGAGAGATTGTATACTGTTGACGCAGTCAGTGCGTTCCCTCGCTTTCATATTGCAGCTTCGCGGTTCAAAAAAGATGATTCTTCCAAATTTAATATTATTATTTTTAATGCCTCACTAGAGGCATTAAAAATAAGTCAGACACATTTCCAGTATCATAAACTATCTCTATTTTAGAGAGGAATGCAGTATGTTTAATAATTTCATGACAGAAAATAAGATTATTGCTAAAATTGTATTATCCTAGATTCAGAAAACAGTTGCCTACCGGCTTCCATTGAACCTTGAATTTATTTTGCATATATAAATAAATAATTCTTCGCAGTGAAAATATAAATATAATCACGGAACTTATCATACCCGGTGCCCCCGTAGCGGGGTAGTGACATCGGTGCACCTCACGCGGTACAATGTAGGCATTACTTAAGATTATTTGCAACGTCCTTTCGGCCCCTAGCTGCAACTCCTTTGATCCCTTTCCCTGTACCTCCGTTCATATTCTCTTTCTCCATCTTACCTTCCACCCTCTCCTAACAATTGTTTCATAGCGCAGTGCGAGTTTTTCCTCCTGTTACACCTTTCGAACCTTTTTACTATTTCCGTTTCAGCGCTGAATGACCTCACAGGGCCCAGCGCCTGGCCTTTGGTCTAAATTCTATACTCTATTCTGTTCTACAATGCCAGGTGCATCTGTCCAAGCGGTGCCTGGGGCTACCAGTGCAAAATACTCTCAAGGACCTTCGACGGGTCGGGATTCGCCTGGTTGCGACCTCTTCCTCCGTGCATCCCCACCACGATCTCCCTTCGGGTCCTGACCAGGAAGGAGGAAGCTCTTCTCCTTTACGCTGGGCCTCTTGTAACGAGCAACCTGAGGGGGAGCTCCTCAGTGCCACGGCCATTGCTAGCTCTGCAGGTGTTCGGAGGGAAAGTGGAAGCCGTCGTTGAGGGAGGATCGGAGGCTCTGAAACTGAAAGTTGACAGAAGAGTGAACGATGGAAACTGGCATTTAATACACGTCAGGCTTGACGACGAGGTGAGTTCAGGATTGTACAAGCTTGTATCCCGTAGGGGAGGCTGGGTATTGCCACCTGTGCACCCCACGCGGTGCGCTGCAGGCATTACCTGAGGTTCTTTGCGGCGTGCCTTCGGCCCCTTGCTGCAGCCCCTTGCATTCCTTCTTCTGTACAGTCACTCAAAAATGTTTTGCAACATGTTCCAGAAGTTTTCGTTCACCTAACAATAATTTAGTCGTGTTATATGTACAAGGAAATGTGCTTTTCTTATTAGATTTTGGTTATTAATCATACGTTTAACGATATAAAAAAGGATGGAGAGCGAAAAATCCGTATTACGAAAAATAACGAAACATTTTGAAAATTTTCGCTCATAATGGTAGTAAAAGAGTCAAATAAAAAACTATAATTAGTCATCCATTCAATCCTTATGGGAGGAAATTCAGACTTTCTTCTTCATGGATAAATAACCACTCTGGTAACACCCGATGGATACTTAGTGACAGAGAGAGAGAGAGAGAGAGAGAGAGAGAGAGAGAGAGAGAGAGAGAAATGATTAAATAAAGGAATTGTAATAATAATAGAGAGAAATAAAAACCGGCTTAAGAGAAACGGGAGGTATTTTCTGTGCTTGTTTCATATGCTTACGAAGGAGTTGCCAAATGGCGCCAGATGTCACTATTATATATGAGCTGTTGTCCGAAAAGTTTCGAAGTATGCTGCAAAACATTTTTGAGTAACTGTACCTCCCCTCATATCCCTTTCTTCCATCTTACTTTCCTCAACCTTCTCCTATCAATTATTTCACGGTGCAGCTGCGAGGTTTTCCTTCTGTTACACCTTTCAGACCTCTTTATTCTCAGTTTCCCTTTCACCAATGAGTAATCAGATCTCATCATGGGCTCCAGCATTTGACCTTTGGCCTAAATTTTATATTCCATTCCATTGCATTACAAGCTTGTATTGATAATGTACTCTTGCTTAAAGATGAGTATATGTTATATCAATATCCAGCTTTACTTTGAATATTTTTAATATTAATTTTTTTTTAGATATCTTTTGTCTTTATTATTACAGCAATCAATTTCTTGTCAGGTTTATGATCCATTGGTTTTCTCTTGCACCAGCAAGCCTCACTTATTGTTTTCCCTTGCACAGTGAGCCTCATTTATTGTTTTCCCTTTCACCAGTGAGCCTCACCTATTGTTTTCCCTTGCACAGTGAGCCTCATTTATTGTTTTCCCTTTCACCAGTGAGCCTCAGTTATTGTTTTCCCTTGCACAGTGAGCCTCATTTATTGTTTTCCCTTGCACAGTGAGCCTCATTTATTTTTTTCCCTTTCACCAGTGAGCCTCACTTATTGTTTTCCCTTGCACAGTGAGCCTCATTTATTGTTTTCCCTTGCACCAGTGAGCCTCATTTATTGTTTTCCCTTGCACCAGGGAGCCTCATTTATTGTCTTCCCAGGGAGCCTTGCCCTTGCACCAGGGAGCCTCACTTATTGTTTTCCCTTGCACAGTGAGCCTCATTTATTTTTCCCTTGCAGGGAGCCTCACTTATTGTTTTCCCTTGCACAGTGAGCCTCATTTATTTTTTTCCCTTGCACCAGGGAGCCTCATTTATTGTTTTCCCTTGCACCAGGGAGCCTCACTTATTGTTTTCCCTTGCACCAGTGAGCCTCACTTATTGTTTTCCCTTGCACCAGTGAGCCTCATTTATTGTTTTCCCTTGCACCAGGGAGCCTCACTTATTGTTTTCTCTTGCACCAGGGAGCCTCACTCATGGTGGATCTGTGCGAAGGACAAAAGCCGGGCAGCCTCGACGGCAACACCGACTGCGTCACAAGAGCGTCGTGGAGACACCCTAAAGACGCCGAGTTGTGGTTCAACCCTGCTCCCCTGCAGCTTGGAGGCTTAGCTCAAACTCCATCGATCTCTAACGACCAGGGAAGGAGGGACGCGATTATATCTCGCCATCTGGATGGATGTCTGTCCCACCTGGTTATAAATGGTCAGGTGAGGTAAGGTCTTTCTGCATTAGGATAATAATGCAAGTGTTTTTTTTTTTTAATAAACGCACTAGCCAGTGGGTGGAAAGAGGTTGCAGAAGAACTGGGATTTTTCGAACTTGTCTTTAACTTCTGTCGTCTGCAGGAATATCCCCCATTTCAGAGATGTTGCCGAGGTATCCTCTGTGTGTGTACTTGAGAATGTGTTTTAACCTTGAATTATACGAACTGGAGTGTCACCCTATTGTCCTTGTGAAAAACAATGTCGTTTTATGAATAGGACGAAAATGATTGGTTTTAAATGAACAATCTTCTGAACGACTGGGAAAATATTTGAACTATTTTCCTTTTCTTCACGTGAATTATTTATAAGATATTCTATCTTGAATTCTAGAGCTGTCACACTAATGTCCTTATAAAGCAAAGTCGTTTTATAATTCACAAGAAAAGGGTTAAACCACTTTCGAACGATAGGAAAATACTTAAACTATTTCTATTTTCTTCACATAATTTTTCTTTATATTTTTATGAATCATTTTGTCTTCAATTTTCATTTCGAATCATCTCATCACATTCATAGACGTATCAGCCAACACATGACCTTATCCATGAATGACGATTTAATTGGTGATTTCATTTTTGTATTTTCTCTTGTTCTCCCATTATATTTCCTTTAAACACCAAAGGTCTATTTGTGTCGGCCAATAATTTCATAATACTTTTCAAAGGAAAATTCCGATTAGGGTTGATGAGTTAATAAGCACTTGCCCCATCTTTCATCATGGAACACAAATTCTGTCCCGTCAACACACAGGAACGTTTTCATTTATAAGAATTGAAGGCCCTTAAAAAATATAAGTGAAAATTATGATCGTATATGAGGCTTTCTCAAACTAATAAGCTAACACTATTTCATTCATTACATTCATAAGCAATGAAAAAGAATGAATATGACCACTGTACTTGAGAAATATGCAACTTACAAAGTAGCATAAATTTCGTGCAATTACTCCACCAACACTTTCATGCGAACACAATGTTATCATAATTACTATTATTATTATTCAGAAGGTGAACCCTATTCAAATGGAACAAGCCCACAGGGGTCATCGACTTGAAATTCAAGCTTCCAAAGAATATGGTGTTTATTAGAAAGAAGTAGCAGAAGGTAATATGAAATACAGAAAAAAGAGCTCTGTTATTTTGTATGTTCAAATATTTTCTCTTACCGTAAGTTACTGGTGCTATCATTTTTATCCGTTCATTCATAAATCTGTTAAATTATTTGTTTTTATTTTCTAATAACCGAGCTCTTCCTTCTTTGTTTCCTATTACCTTCTGTTACTGCTTTCAAGTGAACACCATATTCTTTGGAAGCGTCAGTTTCAAGTCATTGGCCCCTGTGTACACAAAGCTGTCTGCTTTATTTTGGGTGGATGTGGCGTAGGGTAAAACGTGACTGCCCTTTAGTCTCCTTGCAGTTGATGGATATGGGAGAGCCCGCTCTGAGCAAAGGCAGCCAAGCCGGGTGTTCGCTGCAGGACTCGTCCTGCACAGGAGGCTGCGGAGTCAGGGGCTTCTGTGTTGGCGGACTCAACAAGCCAGAATGCCATTGTGATCCCGGATGGTCTGGTTCAGAATGCTCCACACCCACGATGCCGATTAGTTTCGGCTCGAAGTCTTACATGAAGACCTTGGTGCCTGCTGCCTCTCCGCAGTCAAGAACACTCAAGGTCCAGTTGCGAATTAAAGCCCACGGGAGAGTGTCAGGGATGATGCTCAAGTTCCAGTCTCAACAGTCTAATAAGACCTTATCACTTCGGGTAAGAATATTAATTATTTTTTTGTTGCGAAGTTGTAATTAAAGTTGACGTAGTATCTTTGTTGCAAAGATATAGGTAAAAGTAAAATAATGAGTAAATTTGCTCCAGAACAGGAAAGGGCTGAGAGTAGACCAAATATCATGAACTGAAATGCCTTGATGAAAGGTATATTGTCATTTGATAAATTCAAATGACTAATATGTCCATTACTCAAACACTTCCTAAACTAAACCTCACTGACTGTCCTCTCTCTTCAGCTCAAGAATGGAATAGCTTGTGCGTCTGCGAGTCATCACAAGAGGGTGCTGAGCTCGGTTTGTGTGGAAGGAAGGCCAGTTGGTGATGGCCAGTGGCACTCCATCAGAGCAGAGTGCCAAGGTTACAATATGATAATGAGCATTGACGATGGAGATGGACAGAGGGAGAACAGCTCGCTCCCCTCTCTTCTGCGACGTCAGGCAGAAAGTGAACAAGTTCTGATAAGCGAGGAATCGAGGATTCCACAATTGCCTTTGGAAGCAAACGAAGGCGACAGCATTACCTTAGGTGGAATACCAGAGTTCGTTGGTGTGGAACTCATGAACGTATATGACGACCTGAATGATAGTAAGTAAAGTTAAGGTTATTATTATTATTATTATTTTTATTATTATTATTATTATTATTATTATTGACGTAATAAAAATCCACAATTATATAGTAAAAAATATATTACTATGTAAAATATTTACATAGTAATATATTTACTATATAATTGTGGAGTTTTATTGCACAGATTGTTTTTCACGAAATTGTGAATCTCTTAGCATTATTATTGTTATTATTATTATTATTATTATTATTATTATTATTATTATTATTATTATTATTACTGGTGATGAAATCCACAGTGGTCTAATTGTAAATGCGTATTAGAAATATATATACAGATCTAGAGCTTTCGAGAACCTGCTCGATTCTCCTTCTCAATCTGACAGACATATATTTCTAATATATATTTACTTTTACACCATTGTGGATATCTTCACCATTTTAGTGACTCATGCTATTATTATTATTATTATTATTATTATTATTATTATTATTATTATTATTATTATTATTATTATTATTATTATCGCTGCTGGCTATTGACTATTACAATTCCTGATGAATGTTTCCTTCTTATGCCTACATATAAAAACACACAGTTATTCGTGAGAAATCTAAGCCTCATACACCTTGGTGTTTATCCCTCACAGCATGTCTAGACGACCTCCGCATATCCGGGCAGCTGGTGGCCTTGTCTCCCAACTTGAATAACACATCTTGGGGTCAAGCGGCCAACTTTGAAAGGGTTAGGTTAGGGTGTAACGCCCCAGACCACTGTTCAAACTTTACCTGTTCTGCCCCTCTCTCCTGCTTCAACAACTGGGCCAGACCAACTTGCAGGTGATTTATTTTTATTATTGTGTGTGTATATATGTATATATATATATATATATATATATATATATATATATATATATATATATATATATATATATATATATACTCGTATATAACCTTTTATCAAATCCTCTGGTAACTTTTTTTTATATTCACAAATATTAAGCCAAAAATCTCGCCTCATACAGACTCACTAAACCTTGAGAATATCTTACAACCCAAGGGAAATTATAACTGATAAGTAAATCTTCCCAGCCAGGATATGAGACTAGGCTCCGGTTGAGATAAGCAATTCCTAATAAATATCAATTCGATATTTAGAATATATTTGTGGCTTAATATACGGGAATACGTATGTACCAGTGTTTCTGTCATAATATTTTTTTTGCCAAATATAATCTCATCCATTACGCTCTCTGGGAACTGCATCCTAACGTCATTCAATCTCAAATACCAAACAGTTGCGGCCAAGGGCTTCACCTTGTGGGAGGCCGTTGCGAGGACATAGACGAGTGCGCCTGGCAGCCCTGTCTGAATGGCGGGACGTGCTATAATATCCGACCGGGGTTCTTGTGCGTCTGCGGCCCTACGTACGCCGGGAAACATTGCCAGTGGACCAGTGACAGTAACGCGGTACATCCGCTTGCAAGCACCGCCGCCATTGCTGCCGTGACCTTTTCACTGTTATTTCTCGGTGAGTGTTTTCCTTTTTCAGATCATGTCAAGATTAGCGAACCCAACATCTCCGTGTCAAGAACAGCGAACCCAATGATCCTGTCCGAATTCCAATTCCACATGAGGGCTAGTACTAAACACGGCGAAACAGTGATTCATCTACACTGTTTTGCCGTTTTTAGTACTGGCCCCGGGGCGGGGGTCAATTGTATTTCACCTTGTTTAGTACTAGCCCCTGGGGGATCAAATGTCTGGTACTGAAGTGTTCATGTCTAAAACAGCGAACCCGACTACTCCCATGTAAAGAATAACGAACCCAATAATCTTCTTACAAAGACTAACGAACCCTGCTGTGAGTGGGTTCGCTAATCTTGACATGATCCCGTTTTCATTTTACCTTTCTTCTTATCCGGTGATATTTGGATGCTATTTTTGCTGTTGTGCTGTGTGTCCTGATTGCTGCAGCTGTGCAGTTTCCCTGCTGCGTTAAAGGGTAAAAGTGCTGTTAAATATATATATATATATATATATATATATATATATATATATATATATATATATATATATATATATATGTGTGTGTGTGTGTGTGTGTGTGTGTATATCAATTCTCTTTCAATGTGTTTAGTGCTCTTAACAGGAAGACAATTCTTCAGTTACTTCAGTTTAATTAAATTTAGGATCTGTCATATTCATATTGTAGATACGTCCCTATCTGTGTATGGTACACTTTTTCCAAGGGCGTTTGTAGGTTTATGGAGCTGGTAAAAGTTCATGCTATTCACTTTTGTCGTGACTTCATCATTGTCCAAAATAGATACAGCTGCTTTAAAGAAATATTCTTTCCCTATACTAAGCGAAAGTCTCAATATTATTTAAACACTTTCTTCCCATCACTCGGTAGGGCGGTAGTGCATTCAGTGTACCTCATGCGGTGCACTGTAGGCGGTACTTAAGGTCCTTCGCGCTCCCAGCTACAGCCCCTTTTATTCCTTTTACTATACCCCCATTCATAATCTCTTTCTTTTATCTTACTCTCCTCCACCCTCTCCTGACAATCGTTTCATGGTGCAACTGAGAGGTTTTCCTCCTGTTACACCCTTCAAACCTCCTTTACTGTCAATTTCCCTTTCAGCGCTGAATGACCCCATACGTCCCAGCGCTTGGCCTTTGGCCTGAATGTTACATTCCATTTCCAAATATATTCTTCACACCAGCTTAGAAAGTCGTCCAACAGCCCTTGTTCTGTCTCTTTCAAGTCGTCGTGGGAGTGGTGGTCTCCCTGCGCCTGAGGCGCCATTACTTGAACAGAAATACAAGCGAGGGAGAGAAGTGTTCCCAAGACAGCAAGGTCAGTAACGTCAGCAGTCAGGAGGCGACAGTCATCGAGGTCAAAGGAGGGACTGAGGAAGGAGGAGGAGGAGGAGGAGGCGACACGACCCAAGAGAGGAAGGAAAGCCCTCCTGAGGTGATTTTGGAAAGTGTAAAGTTGCCCCATATTCTACCCTCTGTGAACGACAAAGGTAAGATGGAGAGAGAGAGAGAGAGAGAGAGAGAGAGAGAGAGAGAGGCTGTGAAAGGTTTATCATAATGGAACTTTGTATTCCGCAGTGATATACACCAACCTTTTTTTTTTCTTCAGTGTAAATCGTTTTTCCAACGCTGGTAATTTGTTGGCTAGTGTTTATCTTAGTTGTAAAATTGATGCAAAATTGAAAAATGAGAGCTTCATGTATGTATTCGCTTTCCAATATAATAATCTTTTAAGTATCGTTTATTATATATACATGACTTCACTTTG
>NC_089751.1:52510616-52513116 GCF_040412425.1 Macrobrachium rosenbergii
CCCCAAACAGCCTTTAATAATGCCTACGGTGCACCACGTGCAAAAAAAAAAATTTCACGTCAACAAAATGTCTACAGCGGCTGAAAAATATCATGATCATTTGGTTAAGCAATGTTTCAATTATAACCTTAAACTAAAAGAAAACTATTCATAAAAGAACGAACTGGTTACGATCCCATTATCAGTGGCACTACACAGCGACTGAAATGAAAACGGAAGTGACCTTATAAACTCTTCATATAACAGTTCAAAAATATCAAAGGTCAAAGCAAGTCTAGATACCGCATGGATGTATAAAAGGCGTGGCACATTTCAGAAACATTAAATGTGTCAATCAACGCACTGTAGCCACTAACCCTTGTTTTCTGAATAGCAAAAAAATAATGACTCATTTGTGTAATGTTTCAGATACAATGTGTCATTCGTCGCGTCGTAGCCACTAAACCTTGCTTTCTGAATAGCAAAAAATATAATGAATCATTTGTATAATGTTTCAGATACAAGTCTTTACCCTTCAGAGGGACTGGCTGGAAGGTTAAGCCTTCAGGCTATGAGCAGTTGTTTATTACCCTAATTATTATTATTTCGGTAGATGAAAACTATTCACATCGAACAAGCACACCAAAGGGGCCATTGACTTGAAATTCAAGCTCCCAAAATATGCTGGTTTCAACCTCACCGCAGAACCTACACTGCGGCAGTAATTGATCATGATACAGAGCCAGCGATTTTATTAATCACCCTGGGGAAGGCGAGAACTCCCGACATCTGGGCGGCATGTCACGACGCTCGCGACCATACCAGCGAACCAGCTAAACTGTAAATTGTCCCGTTTGACTGTTAACGATCCCGTTCCGTCGGTGGTGAGGTGTACCCTAGTCACGCTTAGATATTATGGGGTCGAGACCACTTCAGTATACTTGTTCTGTTCGTTCTTACGATTCTCGTGGCGTGACGAAACCACTCCTAGGAAGAGGCTGGATAATTGCGCCAGCATACAAAAAGGCACGCGGGCAGTTGCATATTTTACAAGTGAACTGATTCAGGAACTGAATGTGCGAATTTTAGCTCGTGTTGGTAACTCATACGAAGCATATGGCTACCCGCAAAGATGTGAACTATACACACACACACACACACACACACAGCTGTTCGGTCTTTTGAACTCAAGTTGGAATGTTGGATGTCAGTTAGTTACCTCAAGATGAGTTGCGAATGGTAAGTCTTCTTGAAATACCCGTGTCCATTCTGACTGACAATTTACTCCATACAACTGGTTGATGTATTAAATATTGAAGACTTAGCTGAATTTATCATGTATGGGCCTAGCCATATGACAGCGTTAATATTTAACCTGATGTGAGTGCCCGTTGCGTTAATACTAGAACATAATGTAAAATGTATTTCGCCGTTGATACATACATTTTAAACATTTATTACGATAAATAGATTTTTGATGCTTGAGTTTCTGAAGGCAAATATCACCTTTGAAAAAATATTATAGACGACATACTGTCCAAATGTGACAAAAAGGAACACAGTGGTCATCAACACGGTAAAATATATTAGAACAAAATCGTGGACTTGCCCAGATATGATATTTGATAACAGAAAACTTCGTAGAATTAGGATTTATTATAAAGTTGAAAAGGAAAACGGAAGCGATTTCAGTATAAGGATGGTTTAGTTATGAATGGAATTTCAACAACGTATCAACAAATCCAGATAAAAAAAAAGTCACAGAAAAAAGTCACAGGAAAAAAAAGTCACACTAGTCTTCCCTAGATAGTGACCACCAAGGGTTTTAACCCGGTACGTATCCGCCTTTGTGATGTATTAAGTACAAGCCCGTTGCGGATTTTTTTTTTTCTAACCCAGTATGTATCCACCTTTGCGGCGTGTTTAGTACAATCCCGTTGGGGATTTCCTTACAATCATAAACAAAAGACTGTAAATATCATAAAGATAATGACCCCCAATAAATACTGTGAATTTTTCCCTGTGACTTTATTACCGGCAACCATAAATTAATGTGACTTTTTTCCTGTGACTTTTTTCCTAGCCAAAACTGTGACTTTTTTCCTGTGACTTTTTTCCCGTGACTTTTTTCCTGTGACTTTTACGGACCACCATAAATTAATGTGACTTTTTTCCTGTGACTTTTTTCCTAGCCAAAACTGTGACTTTTTTCCTGTGACTTTTTTCCCGTGACTTTTTCCCGTGACTTTTTTCCTGCGAATTTATTACCGGCCACCATAAATTAATGTGACTTTTTTTCTGTGACTTTCTTCCTAGCCAAAACTGTGACTTTTTTCCCGTGACTTTTTTCCCGTGACTTTTTTCCTGTGACTTTGTTACGGGCCACCGCACCGGCATAATATTAGCAGATTGTTTGGTTAATGTCAAAGGATAAGAGAGGCCAAAGCTTTTGAAAACCTGTGACTTTCTTAGATCTTTTTTGCTCCCGTGACTTTTTCCCGAGTTCCGGACTTTTTCATCT
>NC_089751.1:52518116-52558116 GCF_040412425.1 Macrobrachium rosenbergii
TATCTTTAACGTGGCGTTCTCTCTCTCTCTCTCTCTCTCTCTCTCTCTCTCTCTCTCTCTCTCTCTCTCTCTCTCTCTCTCTCTCCACCAACATTCTTTCTTCCTCGGATCTGTACTTTTCCTTTTTCTCCGAGGCTTCAAGTTTCTTGAAGGATTTTATTCTCTCTCTCTCTCTCTCTCTCTCTCTCTCTCTCTCTCTCTCTCTCTCTCTCTCTCTCTCTCTCAGATCTGACACTACTATTCTCTCTCCCTCTCTCTCTCTCTCTCTCTCTCTCTCTCTCTCTCTCGTAGTAATCAGATCTGGCACTACCATTCTCTCTCTCTCTCTCTCTCTCTCTCTCTCTCTCTCTCTCTCTCTCTCTCTCTCTCTCTCTCATAGTAATCAGATCTGACACTACTATTCTCTCTCCCTCTCTCTCTCTCTCTCTCTCTCGTAGTAATCAGATCTGGCACTACCATTCTCTCTCTACCTCTCTCTCTCTCTCTCTCTCTCTCGCTCTCTCTCATAATAATCAGATCTGGCACTACCATTCTCTCTCTCTCTCTCTCTCTCTCTCTCTCTCTCTCTCGTAGCAATCAGATCTGGCACTCTCTCTCTCTCTCTCTCTCTCTCTCTCTCTCTCTCTCTCTCTCTCTCTCTCTCTCTCTCTCATAGTAATCAGATCTGGCTCTCTCTCTCTCTCTCTCTCTCTCTCTCTCTCTCTCTCTCTCTCTCTCTCTCTCTCTCTCTCTCTGGCAATGGCGGGTGGAAATATAAATTGTTTATAATGAGTCCAGGCTTTCGTGTTATGGCGTCAAAATTATTCTTGTACACTAGATACATTTTTTAAAGTTAGTTCATTATTTTCTGCTTTACAAACTTTGTGTGGGAATGAAATGATTCACATAACTAGATAGAAGTTTCCTTTGTTCAAAAGCTGCCTTTGTTACCTTGGAGATTGTTTTTTTTTTTTTTAGTTTTCTGTAAAAGAAAACTATTGTGCCGGCTCTGTCTGTCTGTCCGGACTTTATTCTGTCAGCACTTTTTCTGTCCGCCTAAGATCGTAAAAACTGCTGAGGCTAGAGGGCTGCAAATTGCTGAGTTGATCATCCACCCTCCAATCATCAAACATACCAAATTGAAGCCCTCTAGCCTCAGTAGTTTTTATTTTATTTAAGGTTGAAGTTAGGCAAAATCGTGCCTTTTGGCAACGATATAGGATAGGCCACCACTAAGCCGTGGTAAAGTTTTATGGGCCCTTGCTCATACCGCATTATGCCGAGACCACCGAAAGATAGATCTATTTTCGGTGGCCTTAGTTATGCTCGGTAGAGGCTGTACAGAACGTCGGTTGCGCCGAAGAAACTTCTGCGCATTTTTTTACTTGTTTTTTTTATGATTTTTACCGCTGATATCAACATTTTGTTCGTGTGTATTGTAAGAAATTAAAACGGATCCTCAACAAATAAAGGCTTACGGTTGTAACACAATAACACATGAACCTGCAGTAAATATACCAAAAATATTTTTTTAAATCATAATAAGTAGGAATGGGGTCAGAAAGACTAAACTGGAGCTAAATGTTTGCATTCTCATTTGGCATATGTTACAGGCAAATAGCGAAACCAGGCATTTCGCGAACTGCATGAAATTTTAGGCAGATTGCAAAATGCACTTAGGGACATTTGATCCCCCGGGGCTAGTACTAAACACGTCGAAATACATTTGACCCCTCAGGGGCTAGTACTAAACAAGGCAAAATACATTTGACCCCTCAGGGCTAGTACTAAACATGGCGAAACACATTTGACCCCTCAGGGGCTAGTACTAAACACGGAGAAATATATTTTATCCCCCAGGGGCTAGTACTAAACACAGCGAAATATATTTGACCCCTCAGGGGCTAGTACTAAACACAGCGAAATACATCTGACCCCTCAGGGGCTAGTACTAAACACAGCGAAATACATCTGACCCCTCAGGGGTTAGTACTAAACATGGCGAAATACATTTGACCCCTCAGGGGCTAGTATTAAACAAGGCAAAATACATTTGACCCCTCAGGGGCTAGTACTCAGCACGGCAAAATACATTTGACCCTTCAGGGGCTTGTACTAAATATGGCAAAATACATTTGACCACTCAGGGGCTAGTACTAAACACAGCGAAATACATTTGACCTCTCAGGGGCTAGTACTAAGCATGGTGAAATACATTTGACCCCTCAGGGGCTAATACTAAACATGGCAAAATACATTTGATCACTCAGGGGCTGTTACTAAACATGGTGAAATATATTTGACCCCTCAGGGGCTAGTACTAAACACGGCAAAATACATTTGACCCCTCAGGGCTAATACTAAACATGGCGAAATACATTTGACCCCTCAGGGACTAGCACTAAACATGGCAAAATACATTTGACCCCTCAGGGACTAGTACCAAACACGGCAAAACAGTATAGGTGAGTCACTGTTTCGCCGTGTTTAGTATCAGCCCCTTGGGGGATCAAATGTCCCTAAAGTGCATTTCGCTATCTGCCTAAAATTTCAGGCAGTTCGCGGAATGCCAGAAAAACCTTTCCTCATGACTTTATATTTACTTTATGAAATTCTAGTCATTTAAATTTTTGCGAATAATTTCCTAACAGGAAGTAAAATTTTTTTTTATATATATAATACATTATATGACGCCGCTTTGTTATGCTAATAATAAAATTTTGATAAAAGAACATTTCAAACGAGATCATTCTTTTTGTAACTGAACAAAATACTGGGTATTTCTGTCAGGTAGAATACAGATAAAGATTTGCGTTTTTTTTTTTTTTAATATACGAAAGCATCGGTGTACGAGAAAGATGTTAATTATGAAGGTAATAAATAGATGATATTTGAACGGCGGGCAAAAACAAAACAAGAAACACATTACTGATGAGCTAAATGTCCTCGCAGATTTGGGAAGCAAGCTCATGTTACCTGCTATAGAAACCTGTATGGTAATATAAGGAATAAATGTCTTTCTAAAATTAGAGAAAGGGAAACACTGAGTCACATTTACGCAAAGAAATTCCCCCCCCCCAGAAAAAAAAAAAAACAAGTAAAAAATGCGCCGGGGTGTTTCCTCGGCGCAATCGAGTTTTCTGTACAGCCGCTACTACATATAATCAAGGCCACCGAAAACAGATCTATCTTTAGGTGGTCTCGGTATAATGCTGTATGAGCCGCGGCCCATGAAACTCTCAGCCGACCGTGGTGGCCTGTGTTGTTGCGTTGCCAGGAGCACGATTATGGCTAACTTTAACCTTACATAAAATAAAAACTACTGAGACTAGAGGGCTGCAATTTGGTATGTTTGATGATTGGAGGGTGGATGATCAACATACCAACTTGCAGCCCTCTAGCCTTAGTAGTTTTTAAGATCTGAAGGCGGACAGAAAATGTGCGGACGGACAGACAAAGCCGGCACAATAGTTTTCTTTTACGGAAAACTAAAAATCCACTTTGCTTTGTGAGATTCAGCAATGTTGACCCAGATTCCCTTCCTCAACCTTCTTTCCCTTGTATTAATTGTGCCTGACCTTCGCCAAATGCATATGGATGGCCGCCACTTCCATTATTCAGTTCAGAACTACAATCGTTTTTACGGCCCAAAAAAGACTGCATTAATTTGTCTGAGGGAATGAGAACAAACCATCTGCATTGGTTCGGAATAAGCAGAAACGGTATAAGCATTGTAATATTCCTTAACTATAATGCTTGCTATGTGAACAGTGTGATGTGGTGACTGACTAATTAAGTAACTAGAACAGAGCTTAGTGTTTCTGAATGGGAAATGTCCTAGGCTTTCTCTTTCTAATATTGCCCCCGTAGGGGGTTAGTTCCATCAGTGCACCTCACGTGATGCACCTTAGGCATTAACTTAAGGGTCTTTGCAGCGTCCCTTGAGCCCCTAGTTGCAGCCTCTTTCATTCCTTTTGCTGTGCCTCCGTTCATATGCTGTGTCTTCCATCTTACTTTCCAGCCTCTCCTAACAGTTGTGTCATAGTGGAACTGCGAGGTTTTCCTCCTATTACACCTTTCAGACTTTCTTACTGTCATTTTCCAGTTTCATCGACCTTTGGCCTAAATTCTATATTGCATTCCATTCTTCTTTTAATTTTGCAAAAAAATCCAGAGACGGAAGTGGAAGGTCTGTCCACATATCTCTGAAGGCGAGTTATGCGTTTTGTAAATGAAAATCTGCATTAGGTATTGTACTTTAAATTATATCTTTTACACTCCTATTTGCACAATAATTTGGTCATAGGCGGAATGATTACCCAATTCAGGGTTTGCTTTGGGTTACAAAGAGACGAAAATAGATCATTCTAGCAGAAAAACAGAGGACGATTCTATTCGTTTCTACAAATAGCGTAACATTTATATACCCTTATTTAAGTACTAAGCAACACGTGGGGTAATATCTACGCTTATTTATATACTGCATAACACATGGGGTAATGTCTACTCTTATTCAAATACTATGTAACACGTGGGGTAATATCTACCCTTATTTAAGTACTATGTAACACATGGGGTAATATCTACCCTTATTTAATTACAGTGTAACACATGGGGTAATATCTACCTTTATTCATATACTGTGTAACACATGAAGCAATAACTACCCTTATTTAAATACTATGTAACACATAGGATAATATCTACGTTTATTTAAATACTATGTAACACATAGGGTAATACTGTATCTACCCTTATCCAAATTCTATGCAACACATGGGGTAATATCCACCCTTATTTAAATACTTTGTATCATACGGGGTAATATCTACCCGTATTTAAATATTATGTAACAGTTGAAGCATTTTCTAAATAAAAAAAAAATCTTTTGGAAATGACACTTTACCTGGAAGTTCCATTTCGCCAAATATCATTTTCCATGAGCTCTCCCGCCTAATGGATATAAATGCCTCTCCTATCTTAACAAACTGCAGTTTCATTCCCCCGGCGTCCGCAATATCTGATTTGTTTTTCTAAGAGTGTTACGCCATAGTTCTTGATCTGCACTGCACTCTGTTAATTCACTTTCTCCTCGAAGTGTGAGCAATTTATGGTTTATTTTCAGCACAAAAAATTTTTATATTTTTTGTTATAATTAGCAACACAGACTGGTTCTGCATAAAGTATACGGCAGTTCTTTCTTCTCCACTGATGCCACAAAACCATCTTTAATGTTTCTATTTTGTGTGTTTCATTCCGCTGTCTTTGTTTCTCTTTCTTCAAAGAGTAAATATTTGGGTAACTTTTAATATTCCAGTTATTTTCTGACAGCTTGTTATATTTAGCACACAGACTAGTTCTGCATAAAAGTTTAGTCCTTGCAATTTACTGATTTCCAAAACCCTTTTTAATGTTTTTTTTTTTTTCGTGTTTTATTATTTTGGCAATGCTACTTGCCTTTTTCCTTCCATTGTTTACCATTTTACCTAAGTCAGCATCATACTTATTATATATCCTTCAAAATTCAAACCGTGGTTAGTTGAATCTAATTGTAAGGCCTAGCAGTATATTGATAAATTCTTTTACATTCCCTAATACATGACACAATAATTTATTATAAAATTTTGTACTTTTGTAATCGCCGTCTTCCTTTTCCACTGTAACGCAAAATCAACCACTCAATTATTGCGTTTTTTCGTTCTGTTTTTACAAGAATAATATAACGCCGTCTATTTTCGATATTGTCATTTATTCTGCATTTTTTAGTTTGCTGTAAAAGAAAACTATTGTGCCAGCTTTGTCTGTCCTTCCGCACTTTATAGTGTCGGCACTTTTTTCTGTCCTCACTTTTTCTGTCCGCCCTCAGATATTAAAAACTACTGAGGCTAGAGGGCTGCAAATTGGTATGTTGATCATCTACCCTCCAATCATCAACCATACCAAATTGCAGCCCTCTAGCCTTAGTAGTTTTTTTTATTTTATTCAAGGTTAAAGTTAACCATAATCGTGCATTTAGCAATTATATAGGACAGACCACACCGGGCCGTGGTTAAAGTTTCATTGGCAGCGGCTCATACAGCATTATACCGAGACCACCGAAAGATAGATTCATTTTCGATGGACTTGATTATACGCTGTAGCGGTTGTACAGAAAACTCGATTGGGCCGAAGACATTTCGGCGCATTTTTTGCTTGTTTATGATAGTGATTAACAGCCTCAAGAGCAAATTATTCGGATTTATATTATTTTTACTGTCTTTTTCCACCAGATGTCAGGCACTCGCTAGATAACTTTCACCGGATTTTCTCTCAATATTTCTGTCTTTCTTTTTCTTCTTCTTCTTCTTCTTCTTCTTCTTATTATTATTATTATTATTATTATTATTATTATTATTATTATTATTATTATTACTGAAAAGGGGAATCGAACAGATTCCATTTATTATTATTACTGAAAAGGGGAATCGAAAAGATTCCGGAAAGCTGTCTGTACTGATCTATCCTTAAATATTTGTACATTTACATAACTGTGGATTTGTTTCCCCATTATTATTATTATTATTGCTGCTTCAGCTGCATTTATTTTGTAGAAGACTTTTTCTATTTTCCTTATTTCGGACTTCTCTTCATTGGAGGTGCGTGCTAACAGCTCGCCTATAATTGCCATTTCATGGGGGAACAGTAAATAATCTGGATTCTGCTTTTTTATATATTCTATACAGTTAGAATATTATGACATATAGTTGCTAAACACTTGTTGCCGCGACGTTTCAACAGACTCTTCTGTCATTCTCCAGCGGGAGCTGGTAGAGGACTGGCAGGTTGCATAGGTCCTTCCGAATTTATGCACGGGCTTCAGCGGGGGGTCATGGACGGCGAATTTTGGTTGGTTGCAGTCGGCGAACTTCAAGCCAAATTTCTGCGGCGAGGCTCGATCCTGACGGATCTTCGCAACCTGGGAATATCACTCATTCCAGCGTTCCAATTGGCCTGACGTTGCGTGATGTCATGCCGACTGACATCATCGGTAGTTTGGCTGCTACTGGGCGGAGGATGAATGATGTCATTATTTACTCTTTCTGTCGTAGTCGGGGGGTTGTCTCGAAGGGCGCCTCGCTCATCAGGGGCGTCTCCATTCTCATGGTTGTCATTTTCAGGTATCGGGGGTTGTCTCGAAGGGCGCCTCGCTCATCAGGGGCGTCTCCATTCTCAGGGTTGTCATTTTCAGGTATTCCAACTCCCCGACTACGACAGAAAGAGTAAATAATGACATCATTCATCCTCCGCCCAATAGCAGCCAAACTACCGATGATGTCAGTCGGCATGACATCACGCAACGTCAGGCCAATGGGAACGCTGGAATGAGCGATATTCCTAGGTAGCGAAGATCTGTCAGGATCGAGCTTCGCCGCAGAAATTTGGCTTGAAGTTCGCCGACTGCAACCAACCAAAATTCGCCGTCCATGACCCCCCGCTGAAGCCCGTGCATAAATTCGGAAGGACCTATGCAACCTGCCGGTCCTCTACTAGCTCCTGCTGGAGAATGACAGAAGAGTCTGTTGAAACGTCGCGGCAACAAGTGTTTAGCAACTATATGTCATAATATTCTAACTGTATAGAATATATAAAAAGCAGAATCCAGATTTTTTACTTTTCCCCCATGAAATGACAAATATAGGCGAGCTGTTAGCACGCACCTCCAATGAAGAGAAGTCCGAAATAAGGAAAATAGAAAAAGTCTTCTACAAAATAAATGCAGCTGAAGCAGCAATAATATTCAGTAAAACCTGTTTAAAAGAGGGTCTGCTGCCAAATTATATTATTATTATTATTATTATTATTATTATTATTATTATTATTATTATTATTATTATTATTATTCATGAGATCTGCGTTTAATGACACGAGTTAGGAGGTCATACATTTCCAAAAAAAGGCTTTCAATGAAGATATTGACCATATGTGTAAAACGGAACGGGAAGGCATGACAAAAGGAATGAAATTATAACTGACAACAGAAAACCTGTGTTTTAATACTAGAACAAGACCAAGGAAATATTAATAAATATATGAATAAATAAATAGAAATGTATTCTTAAGTAAAACCAGAAATAAAATCATTTTCACCGCAAACCATTCGCTTTCAGTCGCAAACATTCACGTAAAATAAAAATAAAAAAAAAAATAATTACCACGCAATCCTATTCTGCACAAGACCTACACCAGCTTTTAATTATTGCCATTGCCAACTTCCTGAGTCCTTGGTAACTGCCATTATCAGCTTCTTGCGTTCTTGTTAATTGCTAAGATTATCAGCGCCGATGTTTCCGTGAGGAGACGCCTCGCACGAGCGTCTCCAAAGCTGAAATCGCAGAGCATTGTTGATGTGTGGCTTGGGTACAAGAGGAACTTCTCGCTAAGACATGGTTTAAGCGAATTCTGTTTCATAGTGTTAAAGCAATTTTATACATAGATTCCAGGGTTTGGAGATTTCGAGAGGGTGGTTGTGCTGAGTGATTTAAATGTAAGTGTTTCAGGTATCTGTATGAAATTTTCCATTAGTCTTAAAACAACTATATACATAGATTCCATAATGCAGTATTTCATTTCTTCTTTTGGAAGACCAAGGTTTGGTGATTACAAAAGGGTGGTTGTGCTGAGTGAGTGAAATGTAAGTGTCCCAATATTGGTTGGAAATTTTGCTTTGGTCTTAAAGTCTTAAAACAACTATGTGCATAGATTTCATAATGCAGTATCTTATTTCTTCTTTTTGGAAGGTCAAGGTTTGGAGATTACAAGAGGGTGGTTATGCTGAGTGATTTAGATATGTGTTCCAGGCACCTGTACGAATTTTGCAATAATCTTAAAACAACTATTGACATAGAGTCCATGATGTATTCTTTTTTAATCTTGATGTCATTGGAGATTACAAAAGGGTGATTGTGCTGGGGGATTTAAATGTGAAAGTTATATGATAGAGGAAGAGATGCTATAGCATGCAGGTATAGGTTTCCTGAAGTAAATGGAATTTATAGCGTGTAGTGAAATTATTTTTATAAAGAGACTTAATTGTGAGAAATACACTATGATTTCAAAAGAAAATTATTCTTAAGTATGCACAGGAGAGACAAATTGGTCAGGATAAGTTTTTTTAGGTTATGTGTTAGTACAAGGTAGATATAATACTAAACAGATCAAATTATGAGATAAGTCGTAGGTATATCAGATCATACTTTAGTCCATGCCTCAAAATTTATAAGAAAACTATTGTTTTTTTTTTTTTTTTTTTGCATATTTTATCAAGATGATGTAATCAAAAGGTAAAGCATTATATACGTCAGAATGAGAGAGAGAGAGAGAGAGAGAGAGAGAGAGAGAGAGAGAGAGAGAGAGAGAGAGAGAACAGGGCCTCTACGGAACATAATAAGTAAAAAGGGTGCACCACCGAAAATGTTCTCAGTCACTTCCGTGAGTGGAAATTTGAAGTCTCCTTTGGTAGGATAATCCTATCAATCACCTGAGAAGAATTCTTGGACGAAAAATTTTGTTTCCCCCCCTCTCTCTCCCTCTCCCTCTCTCTCTCTCTCTCTCTCTGTCTCTCTCTCTCTCTCTCTCTGCGCGTACCCTGCAGTAATCTCAGTATCCGATTGTTATCGTATGAATGATGTTTGTGAGAACTCTACAATATGATTTTTTCTAGTTCGGGCTCTCTCTCTCTCTCTCTCTCTCTCTCTCTCTCTCTCTCTCTCTCTCTCTCTCTCTCTCTCTCTCTCTGCGCGTACCCTGCAGTAATCTCAGTATCCGATTTTTATCTTATGAATGATGTGAATGTACTGGTGAGCTTGGTATAACAGTGAATATAAATCAGAACGAAATCCATTACAGATAAGTGCTTGGAAAAATTGATTTTGTATCTTTTATTTTTATTATATACTTCTGTGGACGTACTGAAAATACGTGCTTAAACATATAAAAAAAAAAACTGTAGATGTTATAGCAAAATATTGTTTGTCGTTTTGGGAAGATTTTCGAAGAGTGGAAATTACAGCACACGGGATTTGTAAGTGAATACAGGAGAGTTTAACTATTTATTTATTACTTAGGCATATAAAATGCAATTGTCTCGGATTAGAAGTCACTCTTTATGATATTACAGTCAGAGAATAAAATCTAAATAAGGCGGTTATAGAATGTGAGAGGATTATTCACTTATTGTTTTCCCGTGCAGTATTAACCGGCCAATGAAGAACACTGACAAGGAATGAAAAGTGTCTAATGTCAGAGATGATTTTGTAGAGAAATTGTTCATTATAATTCACGAGTCCAAGTTTTGAAGAAGTCACACAAAAAATTATGACGAGTCAAAGCATAAGAAATAATATCTCGCTGTAATAATAGGAAAAAATGGTAGTAATTTATTCGTAATGACTGACTGAAAAAATATACAATATGAAAAATGTACTGCTGTATATGAGAAAATGCTGCGTTGGAATGTCACCGGTTTCCTGCGAAAACGATGCAAAGAGAAAGCAAAAAACGAAAGAGAGTAAGAGAGACCAAGTCCTTGTAACAAGTGGAAGACCAAAGAAGAGAAAGTTTAGGAGCGAGTGAAGAGGAAAACGAGGAAATGACGCGGAGAGTTGTAAAAAGATTTTTTTTCTCTCTCTCTCTCTCTCTATTGGCCCCTGGTCAGCACTAGCCTCTACCCACCTCGCTAGCCTCCACCCAAGCTTTTTTCACGAAATTTCACTGACATCAACCTAAAATTCTTTTAAAGTTCTCTTGTGACAAATAATAGCAATCAGTGACAAAGTATCTCGAGCTCCGTAGGGGAGTAGGGCCGTCAGTGCATCTCATGCGGTGCACTGTAGACATTACTTTAGGTTCTTTGCCTCGTTCCTTCGGCCCCTAGCTGCAACCTCTGTCATTCCTTTTACTGTACTTCCGTCCATATCCTCTTTCTTCCATCTTACTTACCATCCTCTCCTAACAACTGATTCACAGTGCAACTGCGAGGTTTTCCTCCTGTTACACCTTTCAGACCTTTTACTGTCAATTTCCGTTTAAGCGCTGAACGACCTCCATAGGTCCCACCTCTTGGCCTTTGGCCTAAATTCTATAGTCTATTCTATTCTGGTATCTCGTGGGATTTGGCGAGACATTTCCTCGAAACTAGTCAGTTCAGAGGTTAAGTGAATAATGTTTACCATTTGCCTCGTATCCACAAAGCTTTATATTTTCATTTTCTGTTTGCCCCAGCCAGGGGATGTAAACAGCATTCACTGCAAGATCATTAAGGAAACAAAGGCCGTCTCTTTGGTAACTCTAATCCTCTTTTGCAAAATAAGAAACTGCTGATTAATATGTAAACCTTTTTATTGCTAAGTTGAGCTCATGAACGGAAAATGTGCCATGAAGCAAATACCCTTTGAACGAGAATTATTTTAGCAACATAATGACAAGACCACCTACGCTTATTGCAAGCCCTTATATTTTCAACCAACAGTTTGATAGATAAAGAGGAAAATCTGTAGGAGGGGTGAGAGAGAGAGAGAGAGAGAGAGAGAGAGACAGACAGACAGACAGACAGACAAAGCCACATGAAAACGGCAATTAACAGGATTAGCTCTAATCAGGACGAGATCCCAAATGAAGCCACAATTTAACCCCTAAAGAACCTTCATCTTCGGCATCCTGTTCCCATTATACCTCAAAAGGAAAGGATCAACTCACATTCTGCTCGGAGGAAGATGATGATCGATACTTTTGGGTGAGCGAGCGTCCAGGTTCTCCCAAATGCTTCTATGATGGTTATGGTATCTATGAGGCCATCAGTCGAGAAAATTGCCAAGCGCCATCCTGGGTCAAAGTACTTTTAGTTTAATTTATTATATTTTAAAAATGGCACTTGGCATGTTTCTCGACTGAAAAGCTCATATATATATATATATATATATATATATATATATATATATATATATATATATATATATATATATATATATATATATATATATATATATATATATATATATATACATTATATATATATTATTTATTTATAAATATATTTATATGTATATATGTGTGTGTATACATATATGAGAGAGAGAGAGAGAGAGCTGTTAGATTCATCTTTAATTCCTAAGCGAAGGAAAATCGTTACTGAATAATACTACGGTTCCTCACGGCGTGTTTATGAAATGCTTCCATTAACAGTAACTTAAAATGGAATAGTATTGTTTCGCACAAACTAACAATAAAGATGCCATTGTAAACAGATAAGTTTGTCTTTTGCAAGTTGAAGTAGAGATGCTCTCTTTCCTCAACTTCAAAACCTCAAGCGAAGCTGCGATGCAATTCTTCTTGCATTTTAATAATCTACTTAAATTCTCATCCATTTATTTATTAAGTTGTCAATTTATTTCTTTTTTCTTTTTTAATAAGTGATATCTTCTTTCTGTATTCCCCTTTACCTTATGTTACCTCTTTGTAATGAACAACATATTCTTTGGAAGCTTGAATTTCAAATCATTGGCCCCTGTGGGCTTGCCCAAATGAATAGGGTTCATCTTCTGAATAATAATAATAATAATAATAATAATAATAATAATAATAATAATAATAATAATAATAATAATAATAATAATAATAAGGGCTGTTTCTACGGCATTCAATTTATATAGTCTTCTCTATTCTTCCTAATATCTTTTCATCAGCGTGTACCTGGTGCATCAGATTTCCAAAGGACATATAAAGTCATCTTGCTATTTCAGTTTTATTACACTAACGTTTCGACCGCGCTCTGACGGTCATTTTCCAAGAGTGAATGGATTGACATGTAAGTTACAGGGGTGTATATAGCGGGGAGGGGGGGAGTTTGGTGTGTACAGTAGACAGGTCGGTTATTAAGTTGCATTTGTGTTGGTCACGGGTTGGTGACGAAATCGGTCCCGGAGGCGTTGCGGTCTTCTAGGACTAATCGGTGTTGGTGGTTGAGGGTGGGTGCTGGATATAGCAACCCCCTACTGGTGTGACCGGTATTATAGATCGTCTTAGTGATATGCCTCTGACATCCGGTGCTTTCTCTCTCTCTCTCTCTCTCTCTCTCTCTCTCTCTCTCATCTAGTTTCAGTGTTCTTTCAAAGCGTCTGTCATTCGTACAGTAGCATGAGAGAGAGAGAGAGAGAGAGAGAGAGAGAGAGAGAGAGAGAGAGAGAGAGAGAGAGAGCGAGAATACAAAAACTATGTCCTGTGATTATCATATTCTGTCCGCTTGATGCAACAAACTGACCGTCTGCAAATCTAGCTTCAGAATCCGCAGTGGTCGCAGACCTCCTCATATTTTTTTTATTTTTTAGGATAGTTTAACGTTTTATGGAGCAGTCATCTTTTTTCCCCCCCATTCATTCAAAGTATCAGGAAAGCATCGAATTCTTCAAGCAAGCGCACGCCTTCCAAACATTTAGTTTCCCCAAGCGATTGCAGCTCTCAAAGCATTACTGGCAAAGATTTTGAACAGTTAGTGAGGAAACTCTCCTAAACTTCTGAAGGAACGCGGGGATGTCCTTGCGCAAACTTCTGCACTTGAGATTTCGTTGTCTGAATCAGAATTAGCAAGTTCTTGAAAGCATAAAGGATTCCTACCATAATAAATATCGGCCTCTTACTCCTGGATAAGAGGAAAGAGAACGTTTACCTAAATTATGCCTTCAGGTCACATACTGGGGAAAAAAAATTTGTAATTTATGTTTTTTTTTAAAGGGTGGTATATTATTACAGTTATTAAAAGATTTAATAAAGATGACATTAATGTAACTTCTTTTACAATTTATATTATACATGATCGCTTGAGTTTGAAGTTAACCTAACGCTTGTTAAGATTCAGTAGGCACTTTTCTCACAAGCCATAAAATTGTCTCGTCAAATAGACGCAGGTCATTCCGAAATAAATTTAAAATCATAATGATTTTTAATAAAATCTAGATTTGGTCGAGCTTTCTCAACTGCACTTACTATTGCAAGCCTTGAATTAGAGTGCTGAATGCTTAACATGTTTTGCCTTTCCTGGTGAGATTGGGGCCTTCATATTTACCTGGTGAAAATAGACGGTAGATGCTCTCTCTCTCTCTCTCTCTCTCTCTCTCTCTCTCTCTCTCTCTCTCTCTCTCTATATATATATATATATATATATATATATATATATATATATATATATATATATATATATATATATATACATATATACATATATATGTGTGTGTGTGTGTGTGTGTGTGTGTGTGTGTGTGATAGGTAGGTAGATATATGTGTATATATGTTTATATATATGCGTATGTATAATTACACGTGATTATATATATATATATATGTATATATATATATATTAATTCGTATCAATTATCGTTTACATGTTCATAATGAACAACAAAGAACAATATAGAAATGGAAACATTGGTATGCCAATGATATTTACCATTATTAAAAAAATATAGATCATGAAAAAATAAAAATGCGAATAATCAAAGTCCATGGAATTCATTTACCGCAGCACATGGAAAACATATAAGAAATTATATAGTGCTAAATGAACAATACTGAAATTCCGATTTTGCTGTCGGCAGTAATGTTAGCTTCGATTAACAATTTAACGGCTGGGGAGAAATAAACAAAGATTTAAAAATTACTGGTTGATACGTTGAATGGTATTTATAGTTTGGTTTCGTAAGAGCTTAAAACATGACAGATTTGTCAAGAGAAAAGATCAGAATCCTGTGGAAAAGTTATTTCTCTCACTACTGAATTAAATTAAACAGGAAAATATTATAGGATGATAAATTGAATAGTATCTAAATTTTGGTTTTGTAAGAGCATAAAATATGACAGATCTGTTGAGAGAAAAGAACAGAATCCTATGGAAAAGTCATTTCTCTCATTATTGAATTAACTTAAACAGAAAATTATTATAGTCTCATAGATTGAATAGTATCTAAATTTTGATTTTGTAAGAGCATAAAATATGACAGATCTGTTGAGAGAAAAGAACAGAATCCTATGGAAAAGTTATTTCTCTCATTATTGAATTAAGTTAAACAGAAAACAATTGTAGGCTCATAGATTGAATAGTATCTACATTTTGCTTTCGTAAGAGCTTAAAACATGGCAGATTTGTCAAGAGAAAGGAACAGAATCCTATGGAAAAGTTATTTCTCTCATTATTGAATTAAACAGAAAATTATTATAGTCTCATGGATTGAACAGTATCTAAAGTGTGGTTTCTTAAGAGCTTAAAACATGCCAGATTTGTCAAGAGAAAGGATCAGAAGCCTATGAACAAGTTATCACTTCCTCTACTATATTAGGTTAAAGAGAAAACGAAAGTAATTCTACCAACCACTTTTAATCTTCCTTTGCTGAACTCGTTGCAGGTTTGTGCTGCCCAAAGTGAGATGAATGGTTCGGGTTTTACGCGTTCCTGGAAATACAACTTTCTGTGGATTAACTCCCCTTCTCTTCACAGGTAAGAATTGTCCATTTCTGCTCGAAGATTTTACCCTTTGTTGTATGTCATCGGAAGAGTGTTCATCTTGACTCATATCATTTTTTGTATTGAGTGACTTCCCATCTTAACTTTGATTACTTTTGAGTTTCCTGAAACAAAAAAAAAAAATATTGTGCCGGCTTTGTCTGTCCGCCCGCACTTTTTTCTGTCCGCTCTCAAATCTTAAAAACTACAGAGGCTAGAGGGCTGCAAATTGGTATGTCGATCCTCCACCCTCCAGTAATCAAACTTACCAAATTGCAGCCCTCTAGCCTCAGTAGTTTTGATTTTATTTAAGGTTAAAGTTAGCCATAATCGTGCTTCTGGCAACGATATAGAATAGGCCACCACCGGCCCGTAGTTAAAGTTTCATGGGCTGCGGCTCATACAGTATTATACCGAGACAACCGAAAGATAGACCTATTTTCGGTGGCCTTGATTATACGCAGTACAGAAAACTCATTACTGTATCTCCTCGTAACAGGAATGATGGGAATGAGAAAATATTAAAAGCTCTCTTAATTTTTTACGAGAACACTACACAGGCATTGTAAATTAAGGAAATTGTTGCTTAATAAATGAACAAGAATTCAGGAATATAACGGATATATATACACCATTTATCTCATACTGTGAATGAATCTTATAGGCAGGTTCTTATCATTTTTGATGAGATGTTTTATTTTTTTTCATCTGTATCAGTTTTTTTTCATACATCAAGAATAAAGAATGGTGTTGATGCTACTTGAAAACAGCAATATTATCATTAAACACCTGGAATAGCAGTAGGTATAATGTCTATTATCAAGTTAGGAAACACGATGCCGTAGAGTTTAACTTACTAACGTTTCCACTTTCAAGAAATTTTAACTTACTTGCTATTTCAACCTATCAGCGCGACGAAGGACAACACAAAATGTCATCAGTCCATGAATATATTTCTTTTTACATTAGCAGTAAATTTTCTTCCCTGAGTTTTATAGAGCATAAACAACCCTCATCTTTGTTGCTGGAGTTCTGAACTTCTCATGAGATCCGGGCCTGACATCGATTTCACAATGGGTGAATTTCTTGTCATTCAGCATGCTAATTTCGTCACCGAAAAGATAAAGTTTGTGACATTATCAAAATGACGCCTGAGAAGTCACTCAGTAATTCTAAGGCTTGGAAAACGATTATAAGCAGTGAACAAGTTCAATCAATGTAAACCAATCATTTTAACTTCATAAGAAATAACAAAAAGTCTGATATGTGACGGGCATAGAGAATTAATAGTTGGACAGAGAGTTGGGTAGTACAGGTTGCAAAAAAAGTTGGTATCTAGGGGTGTCTTACCCAAGAATGAAATATCAGCTATCGATTTGTCTCATGCCTCCACGCTCGTCACGAGAGGAAGAATCTTTCCGATGCTTTTGCCTGAATGTTCAATGATAATTTTATGTTGCCACAAAACATCCATTTCGCATTGCGAATTTTTTTAGAACAATCACCATTGCACAAGCATCTCTTTACGAGCATTGTTATCTGTTATTCCAGGGAATTCTTCGTATAACAATTGCGTGAATATTCTGCCCTTAGGAATAAGCGAGAAAGTGATAAGCGACAACATTGAGAAAAATAAAAAAAACCTTACGAAACGATTCTTGTTCAGTGGGTTATTCAGAGATTGAAAGATTCTCTCTCTCTCTCTCTCTCTCTCTCTCTCTCTCTCTCTCTCTCTCTGGTGGGAATGCCTGAGTAATGAGTGCGATGGCAGGATTATGTAAACTCCCACTAACCCTCAGTTAATATACTCTCTCATCCTCTCCAGTTCTGGTTGTAATACACGTATAAAGGCCAAGATTAAAAGTATTTATGAACGTTTATTGAATCCAGACACTAATAAACACAACATCACGTTTCCAAAGGTCTGCAGAATCGCACGTACGTCAGATCGGAAAGACCACTATCGAGAACGACCAAAATCCAGTCTCCAGGAAGAATATATTATTATTATTATTTTTTTCTGTCACTGTCATCCTATTCGACTGGGTGGTTTATAGTGTGGGGTTCCGGGTTGCATCCTGCCTCCTTAGGGGTCCATCACTTTTCTCACTATGTGCGCTGTTTCTGGTAGCACACTCTTCTGCATGAGTCCTGGAGCTACTTCGACATCTAGTTTTTCCAGATTCCTTTTCAGGGATCTTGGGATCGTGCCTAGTGTTCCTATGGTTAGGGGTACACTTATCAAAAAAAAAAAAAAACATAAATCAACAAATTGATGAATAGATAAAAATTAAAGTAAGTTATCAAAATGCCAGGATAATTGTATTAGGTTAGTAATGCATCGCATCTTCGCTTGAACTTGGGAAGTTCCAATTGCACGACTTCCTTAGGGAGGCTGATCCACAGCCCAGCGGTGTGGGGAATAAAGGACCTCTGAGAAGTTCGACAGCGAGGCATATTGAAATGTTTATAATTGTATGCAATGTGGAAATTTATTCCAAGTATTTCATCAGGATGGGCCACCAGCGAGTTTTGGTTAAAGTTTCGTGGGCCGCGGCTTATAAAGCATTATACCGAGACCACCGAAAGATAGATCTATTTTCGGTGGCCTTGGTTACACGCTGTAGCGGCTGTGCAGAAAATTCAATTGCGCCGAAGAAACTTCCGCATATTTTTTACTTGCTTTTCTTTTCATTTGAATTATATATATTTTTAAACGATGCATTTATGTGCTACCGTGTTAGTGATCAGATCATGAAACCCCTTTACTATAATGTATAATGTATAGCTGTGCATTCTTATGTATCCTGAGGAAATGATACAAACATTATCACGGTCTGAATGATTTTTTACATCGCTTGTTAAATACTGAAATGATAGTTCATCGATGATGTAAAGACTCTTAATAGTCTTAATAATTCTCTACTCTCCAGCGCATTGCAACCTTCATTGCTTTTCCATGAATGCAGAAAATGTTCTCCAGTGCAATTTTGCGAATTCTGGGAGAGTTCATGAAAATTCAGCTTTAGTTTATGTGTAGTTTAGCCTAGTCTTTTATTTTTTTTAATAATTCGTGATAGTTTGAAAAAGGAAAAAATAACGTACAGATATGTGTGTGTATGTGAATTTGTGTATGTATGTATGTATGTATGTATGTATGTATATATATATATATATATATATATATATATATATATATATATATATATATGTGTGTGTGTGTGTGTGTATATATATACATATATATGTATATATATATATATATGTATGTATTTATATACGTATATATATACATATATACTGTATATATATGAACTATACTAGAATTTGTAAAATTGCACTGCAGATCGCTTTATGCATTTATGAAAACGCAATGAAGGTTGCAGTGCACTGGAGAATGGAAAAGCATCAAGACTATTTAGAATTTTTTGAATCATCGATGATTTGATACATACACGAATGCGCTTCCCATCTTCTGCTTGCTTAGTCCCATCAGATTCCCCCCGCCCCCATCTTCTGCTTGTCTAGCCCCATCAGATTCCTCCCCATCTTCTTCTTGTCTAGTCCCATCAGATTCCTCCCCATCTTCTGCTTGTCTAGTCCCATCAGATTCCTCCCCATCTTCTGCTTGTCTAGCCCCATCAGATTCCTCCCCATCTTCTGCTTGTCTAGCCCCATCAGATTCCTCCCCATCTTCTGCTTGTCTAGTCCCATCAGATTCCTCCCCATCTTCTGCTTGTCTAGCCCCATCAGATTCCTCCCCATCTTCTGCTTGTCTAGTCCCATCAGATTCCTCCCCATCTTCTGCTTGTCTAGCCCCATCAGATTCCTCCCCATCTTCTGCTTGTCTAGTCCCATCAGATTCTCCCCATCTTCTGCTTGTCTAGTCCCATCAGATTCCTCCCCATCTTCTGCTTGTCTAGCCCCATCAGATTCCTCCCCATCTTCTGCTTGTCTAGTCCCATCAGATTCCTCCCCATCTTCTGCTTGTCTAGCCCCATCAGATTCCTCCCCATCTTCTTCTTGTCTAGTCCCATCAGATTCCTCCCCATCTTCTGCTTGTCTAGCCCCATCAGATTCCTCCCCATCTTCTGCTTGTCTAGTCCCATGAGACTCCTTCCCATCTTCTGCTTGTCTAGTCCCATCAGATTCCTCCCCATCTTCTGCTTGTCTAGCCCCATCAGATTCCTCCCCATCTTCTGCTTGTCTAGTCCCATGAGACTCCTCCCCATCTTCTGCTTGTCTAGCCCCATCAGATTCCTCCCCATCTTCTTCTTGTCTAGTCCCATCAGATTCCTCCCCATCTTCTGCTTGTCTAGTCCCATCAGATTCCTCCCCATCTTCTGCTTGTCTAGCCCCATCAGATTCCTCCCCATCTTCTGCTTGTCTAGCCCCATCAGATTCCTCCCCATCTTCTGCTTGTCTAGTCCCATCAGATTCCTCCCCATCTTCTGCTTGTCTAGTCCCATCAGATTCCTCCCCATCTTCTGCTTGTCTAGCCCCATCAGATTCCTCCCCATCTTCTGCTTGTCTAGTCCCATCAGATTCCTCCCCATCTTCTGCTTGTCTAGCCCCATCAGATTCCTCCCCATCTTCTGCTTGTCTAGTCCCATCAGATTCCTCCCCATCTTCTGCTTGTCTAGCCCCATCAGATTCCTCCCCATCTTCTGCTTGTCTAGTCCCATGAGACTCCTTCCCATCTTCTGCTTGTCTAGTCCCATCAGATTCCTCCCCATCTTCTGCTTGTCTAGCCCCATCAGATTCCTCCCCATCTTCTGCTTGTCTAGTCCCATGAGACTCCTCCCCATCTTCTGCTTGTCTAGCCCCATCAGATTCCTCCCCATCTTCTTCTTGTCTAGTCCCATCAGATTCCTCCCCATCTTCTGCTTGTCTAGTCCCATCAGATTCCTCCCCATCTTCTGCTTGTCTAGCCCCATCAGATTCCTCCCCATCTTCTGCTTGTCTAGTCCCATCAGATTCCTCCCCATCTTCTGCTTGTCTAGCCCCATCAGATTCCTCCCCATCTTCTGCTTGTCTAGTCCCATGAGACTCCTTCCCATCTTCTGCTTGTCTAGTCCCATCAGATTCCTTCCCATCTGCTGCCTGTCTAGTCCCATCAAGTCCCATCAGACTCCTTCCCATCTTCTGCTTGTCTAGTCCCAACAGATTCCTCCCCATCTTCTGCTTGTTTAGTCCCATCAGATTCCTTCCCATCTTCTGCTTGTCTAGTCCCATCAGACTCCTTCCCATCTTCTACTTGTTTAGTCCCATCAGATTCCTCCCCATCTTTTGCTTGTTTAGTCCCATCAGATTCCTTCCCATCTGCTGCTTGCCTAGTCCCATCAGATTCCTCCCCATCTTCTGCTTGTTTAGTCCCATCAGATTCCTCCCCATCTTCTGCTTGTTTAGTCCCATCAGATTCCTTCCCGTCTTCTACTTGTCTAGTCCCATCAGACTCCTTCCCATCTTCTGCTTGTTTAGTCACATCAGATTCCTCCCCATCTTTTGCTTGTTTAGTCCCATCGGATTCCTTCCCATCTTCTGCTTGCCTAGTCCCATCAGATTCCCCGTAGGATTAATGACTCATCATTCTCGTATAAATACAGGATTGGCTCTCGTGGTTGGCACATGCTCCCAAACTCTCATCTAGCATTCAGCAGAGCAACAACATTAACTTCAAACGATTCAACCTATATGGATTAGCATCTGCAATGCACAAATGGATTGCCGTGCATAAAATACGAGAAAGACCAGATACATTACCAAAATTACATTTTTAAAGATGCAGGACGCGCATATGTGCCTTCAATAAATTATATACGACTTTTCTTGCATCTTACCGCACTTGATATAATGTACAGCAACTTTAAACAATCGGTTATACAAACAAAGTAACATTGGCCTTTGAGTCACGGAGAACCACTTGTGAATCTTACATCTGATCGTGTGCTGGGCCCTGATAGAATTGTTGTGTAGTAGAAGATGCAATGCATTACTCCCCTAATACAATTCTTGCATTTTATTAACTTACATTTTATTCTATGTATTTATTAATTTGTTAGTTTATTTTTTCTTTTTCAATAAGTGATCTCTTTTTTTCTGTATTTCCCACTACCTCCTGTTACTTCTTTCTAGTGAACACCATATTCTTTGAAAGTCGATGGCACCTGCGGGTTGTTCCATATGAATAAGGTTCATTTTCTGAATAATAATAATAATAATAATAATAATAATAATAATAATAATAATAATAATAATAATAATGTGTAATGTAATGAAAATCCACAATTATATAGTAAATATATTATGTAATATATGTACTATAATGTAATATATTTACCATATAATTGTGGACTTTCATTAGGCCGATTGTTTTTCAGGAGACTGAATTTCTTGGTAATAATAATAATAATAATAATAATAATAATAATAATAATAATAATAGAGGACATATCTTTTTGAACAAAGATATCTGATCTCAGGACATTTGAGCGTTTCATGAAGTGCCTCTGTACATTATCTCATCTCGTCGTGACATGACGCTCGATCTTCTGGAATAATCGAGAGACGAAGCGAAAATGCTTCGAAGAATATTGCTCGCGTTCAATTGGAAATGTAAGTGAGATTATCCCCCGTCATATTTCAAGCCCAGGTTCATCCTGGCCCATAACAAGAGAGAGTCATTTCGAATGGATGAGCAATGAAAAGCAGCGATTTATTCCCGAATAGAAGACGCGGGGATTCAGTGCCTCGAGGTGAGAATGAGGGACCGCGTCACCTTTGATATTCAGGAAATATTGCCCGAGGATTCTCAAACACATGACCGTCTGGGAACTATTCCGTGGATTAACGAAGGTATATGTAAAGATATGTCGAGTTAGATGTTGGGGAAAAATTAATAAACATTGCTATACTAGTCGATTATCATTTTTTGCAGGGATTAGTATCACCGTACACTATTATAAAATCCGTAGTATTTTCACGTACATCTACACATATCAGAATTGAAAAATACACTCGAGAGTATGTCCTCAAGTATAACGAAGGCAATGATTAGTAGATAAAATCAAATTGGTCAGTTGTCCTCTGTATCAAATGAATAGGCCTCGGAATATCCCGTTGTATATTCTTTACGAAGCAGTTATAGAGAATATTTTGAAACGGAATTTCAGAAAATACTTTTCTTCTCGTTGAAAGCATACGTGTGTATAACATGGTCAAACAAACACCGCAGTCAAAGCTTACGGTAACTTGTAAAAATCTATATTTTATACAAAGGCATCAAGTAGGCCTTTAATGCCTTTATAAAGAGAGGAATTTACAAAGAACTTGATCCTTCAGAGATCTCCAATGCATTGACCAAAATCAGTAGTTCTGCTTTAATGCAAATACCCTCAACTGAATGCTGTTACACAAAAGAATCATTTCATTTTTGTTATGGCACTTAATCTCTTAATTGATTCTTCTTTTACCAAGGAAACACACATATGTACTTTTTTCCTATAGAAGGGAGAGGGTGGAATCTGTAGAACCAAGGGTTTGAAGTGCTTAAAATAGGTATGAGGAAAGAAGGGGAGAAATATATGAATAATAAAACTGTCTGAAGTTGGTGAAAAAGGTCAGCGTTGGAAAACCGGTGGATTAGAGTTTTCTGAACTCTCGTCTTTTAAAACGATAATTCAGATGTGTCGTGGGACCCAAGGAGTAACGAAGCTGAAGAAGCACTTGTCTTGAAGAAGAAGAAGAAGAAGAAGACTATTACTTAGTTCTAGAAAGCAGAAGTGCCTTGGGCGATTTAATATCGGTTAAGATTGGGCTTCCCTGTTCTTAAGAGATTTATCTTTGATTCGTAATTCAATAGATTGATTGCGTCAATCAGTCTAGTATTGTGTTTCCTTATTTTTATTTTCTTGATAAAACTAAGTCAGGAATTTCTGAAGAAGGGATTCTGATAGCATGTAAACGATGGAATTCAGGACACAGATGGTTTTCAGGGGAAAATGAAATTATGTTGCTATATTGCTGGATTTTTTTTTTTTAAATAGGAGGATTTTAGTCAGGGAAAGAAAACGGGAAATTGTGATTCAGGAAGCCCGAGATATCTCTCTCTCTCTCTCTCTCTCTCTCTCTCTCTCTCTCTCTCTCTCAATAGGAAAATATCTTCGCTCTTGAGAGCACCTCTCTCTCTCTCTCTCTCTCAATAGGAAAATAGTTTCGTTTTTGGGAGTTCCTCTCTCTCTCTCTCTCTCTCTCTCTCTCTCTCTCTCTCTCTCTCTCTCTCTCAATCCGGAAATGTTTTCATTTTTGTCTCTCTCTCTCTCTCTCTCTCTCTCTCTCTCTCTCTCTCTCTCTCTCTCTCTCTCTCTCTCTCTCTCTCTCACACACACACACACACACAATACGAAAATATTTTCGCATTTAGAAGTGCCTCACTGTTGTAGGAAAATGCTGCTTGCTGCAAACCGCCACCCCCTCTGCGCCAAACTGCCACCTAGTGCCACCGACCTCAAAACCTCGCCAGTATCCACACTCCAACCCCTCGTTGCAAGTTACGAACGGCGCGTGTTGCCATTCCACAGAAAAAATCACTTAATGAGGTTGCTATAACAATATCACTTCGAATTTACGACCTCTAATTACTCTGCTTCATCAAATCCCACAAAATTTCACTGCTTTCTGAAGGCATTGCCCTCTCGTGACCTAGGGCTCACCCAATTCTTCAGCAGTATAATTATAGAGAATATTGTGTCGTTGCGAATTTACTGCATAACGACTGATACGAAATGATATTGATACTATTACTGAAAAGTATCAATGCATAATATCAATATTATTTGATATCATCACTTTCTCGTGATCTTAAATGGAAAAATAAAGTCCACAGTAGTATATTGTAGTATATTGCTATATACAGGAAGCTTTAGCCAACTTGACCAGTTGGCGAAAGCTCCCTGTATATAGCAACATACTACATACATACTACTGTGGACTTTATTTTTCCAATAATATCAATATAATAGCAGTGGTATTAGTAGAGGTCAGTGGAAGTTGATAAATCTGTTGCGTTTGAACAGATTAATTTGTGGCTATATTCTTTAAGCCTTCACTGATTGGTCAGAATCAGCCAATTAAAATCCACACAATTTGGCATCGCATAAAACTCATGTCTCCCAATCCCTAAACGACAGGAACTGATTCGCAAAGACATTTACGAATTTCGTTGTAATTCTTTTGTATCTGTATCTATTCGGGATGAGTGTCATCTGAAAAGGAAAGATATATACAGAATATCAGTATTTCAGTTGTGTTGCTTATTTTGTTTTCATAATTTCCACTCACTACTCGCTGTAAGTAATGTTTCTTTTTCAGTATATTATATTTTTAAAATAGGCCCTTCTTTGGCTGAGTCGGTTGAGCTTCGGACCGTCATTCGATGGGCCGGAGTTCAATTCCCGCGGCCGGCTGATGAAGAGTCAGAGGAATTTATTTCTGGTGATAGAAATTCATTTCTCGCTATACTGTGGTTCGGATTCCACAATAAGCTGTAGGTCCCGTTGCTAAGTAACCAATTGGTTCTTAGCCACGTAAAATAAGTCTAATCCTTCGGGCCATCCCTAGGAGAGCTATTAATCAGCTCAGTGGTCTGGTTTTTACTAAATGATACTGAACAATCAGTCATCATCACCATCGTCCCCGTAAGGGAGTAGTGACGTCAGTGCTCCTCACGCTGTGCACTGTAGGCATTACTTGATAAGGTTCTTTGCAGCATCCCTTCGACCCTAGCTGCAACCCCTTTCATTCCTTTCACTCCAAATCCACTCATATTCTCTTTCTTCAATCTTACTTTTCATCATCTCCTAGCAATCGTTTCATGGTGCAACTGCGAGGTTTTCCTCCTGTTTAACTTTTCAAAATTTTTATTCTCAGTTTTCCTTGTAGCGCTGAATGACCTCATAGGTCCCAGCGTTCAGCCTTAGGCCTAAATCTTATATTCATTCAATTCCATTCGTCATTAGGAAAGAAGCAATGTTGTGACTCAGCTGTTTAATAAAAAAACGAGATTTGTCAAAAACCCATTCACCTCTCCCCTCAAAATATTATACATCTGCTTCGTTCGTTGATTATCTGTCTTTTTTTTTTTTTAAATATTCTTTAACCTTGTTCCAATACTTTGTGAATATGTGTTACCGTGTACCAGTTTTCCTGATGACTGCGTAATCTTTATACACGTCGGGAAAATAACCGTTTTAATAGAAATAGAAATTTAGAGAAGTGAAATGTTAATAATACCAAATTGAAACTACCGCGTCCTTTCTTTTATGGACTCGAAAGGAAACCCCCATTTCAATTTTTTTTATTCATATCTTTTTATTCAATTGTGCAATTGGATCCTCAAAAACTTCAAGAAAAGATGTAATGCATTACTACCCTAAAACAATTCTTGTATTTTAATTACATTTTTATCTATTTATTTCATAATTTGTTAATTAGTTTTTTTTCTAATAACTGATCTCTTTTTTTCAGAATTCCCTATCACCTTCTGTCACTTCTTTGTAATGAATATCACATTCTTTAGCAGCCTGAATTTCGGGTCAATGGCCCCTGTGGGATTTTTCCATTTGAATAGGGTTCATCTTCTGAAAAATAATAATAATAATAATAATAATAATAATAATAATAATAATTCTTGCAAAACATTTGAGCAAATATGTTAAGTTTTAGCAGCATGAATAATCTACATTGCTATTGCTGTTCTAATTCAACATACCAATTGCCTTTAGGTTCACTACTCCTCTATATGTAATGAAACTAGTTTTCATTTTCTATTTTATCCTTGTTTTCCGTCGACAACGCCGTTCCACTATCCTGTTGCTTGATTGAGCTATGGTTGTGTGCATTCAAAGTCTATCTTCCGACTGGATTAACGGGTAGTCAATAACTCATGAATAATATCCAGGTACGGATGAGGCCAGAGTGGATTTACCATTAAATTTTCACCAGTATGCTGTGCTGCAAATTCAGCTGATGAGTGCAGCGCACGCGCCTGTTTTAATACCAGTGCTCGTGTATCCCTTCGTACGAAATCGAGATGTGGACGGGTATCTCGACGGGTCTAGAACCCACAGCGGTATCTAGTTTGTAGACGAGGGCAACCCAGCACTTAAGGAATGATGGGATACCTGACCAAGAGCGAGTCTTTTTCCACACTGCTTTCATCTGAATTCCACGTATCTTACACGTTTTTATCATGTTTCCAATATCCCCAATCGTCAGATGAGATAACAAAAATTGAGGTAAGACGCTATCGCAGAATTTGACTACCATTAAGATTCTATTTTGGGGGTACGGGTCCCTACTGGCGTTATAGAAGTAGGAACATGACCAGCCGAACGTATCTCCAGCAGCCATTCTAGATCAGTGGTTCTCAAATTTTTTGGTATCGTAACCACCGTCAGCGGTGTGATAGGTCACCGTTACCCCTACCCCATTCCTCTTCAGATGTAATTTGAACTTTATATTATGAAACGAGTGTTGGGGGTATAACTTGCATAATTAGGATAAAAATTAATCTAATTACCTCTGTATTATTTGTTAGTTATTTCATTTACTTACTCATTTATGTATTATTTTTATTTAAAAATTTACTGAATTATACTCCAAAGAACTATTACTATTACTTTCAGAAAGTGCCTCGTTACCCCCCTGAAACGGCTTTGTTACCCCCACGGGGTTAATTACCCCCCGTTTGAGAACCATTGTTCTAGATGAACTCATCCGTATCCGTTCCTGCGGCCTTAATTCTTATTTCTAATCTTGCTTTTTATTATCTATGGCTTTCGTGTGATGCCATTTTCTTTCATGCCTGTTGCAGATATGTAGATAATTTTGACCTAAATCGAAAAAGGCATAATTCGGTCATTCAGTTGCATGAAGAACATTTCTTCACTTTAGAAACACAGGATTCTGATGCACCATTTCCGTCAGTAACAAAACAAGTAAAAAACACGAAGAAGTTTCTTCGACGCAATCGAGTTTTCTGTACAGCCGCTACAGCGTATAATCAAGGCCTCCGAAAATAGATCTATCTTTCAGTGGCCTCGGTATAATGCTGTAAGAGCCACGGCCCATGAAACCTTAACCGCGGTCCGGTGGTGGCTTACCCTATATCGTTGCCAGAAGCACGATTATGGTTAACTTTAACCTTAAATAAAATAAAAGCTACTGAGGCTAGAGGGCTGCAATTTGCTATGTTTGATAATTGGAGGGTGGATGATCCACATACCAATTTGCATCCCTCTATCCTCGGTAGTTTTTTAAGATCTGAAGGCGGACAAAAAAAGAGCGGACAGAATTAAGTGCGGACGGACAGACAAAGCCGGCACAATAGTTTTCTTTTACAGAAAACTAATAAAAACGCTGTCCAACATAACAGAGAGTTAGTTCGAAATCAAAGCTGAAGCGACACGACACTCATTCAGCGGACTTTGTAAGATAATCCATCATAACTTGTTCGTCATTATTTTTAACCACAATTTTCAGCGACTTTTGTTCCCAGCGTGTGTTTACTCCCCGTAGGGGGGCATGCCGTCAGTGCACCTCATGCGGTGTACTGTAGGCATTGCTTAAGGTTCTTTGCAGCGTCCCTTCGGTTCATAGCTGCAACCCCTTTCGTTCCTACGACTGTACCTCCGTTCATATTCTCTCTTTCGTCCATCTTACTTTCCAACCTCTCCTAACGTTTGATTCATCGTGCAACTGATTTGAGGTTTTCCTCCCATTACGCCTTTCAAACCTTTTACTGTCAATTTCCGTTTCAGCGCTGAATGACCTCTTAGGTCCCAGCACTTAGCCTTTGGCCTAAATACTATATATACTTTGCGTTTGCTCTGAGTATGAAGCTTTGTCTCCTACTTTCAAAACTCCTGAAATATTTTACACATGCTTTTGTACCGCCGTAAAATAAAAAAAAATAATAAAAAAAATATATATATATATATATATATATATATATATATATATATATATATATATATATATATATATATATATATATATATATATATATATATATTACGTAAAGCGCACATCAGCAATTTTTAAGTCGGATAAAAGCTAATTATTCGCCTTTTTAATACACGTATAAATATCTAAATAACTTTGATGTAGGATTAAGATAATCCCCTTTTAATCATGATGTTTAAAGACCTTTGAATGTTTTTTTTTTTTTTTTTTTTCAAATTTACTTAAATGTCTATGAGTATAGAATCGTTAGTCCATATGAATTTTTAGTTTTCCGCACTTTTTCTCTCCGCCCTCAGGTCTTAAAAACTGCTAAGGCTAGAGGACTGCAAATTGGTGTGTTGATCATCCACCCTCCAATCATCAAACATACCAAATTGCAGCCCTCCAGCCTCAGTAGTTTTTATTTTATTTAAGGTTAAAGTTAGCCATAATCGTGCCTCTGGCAACGATATAGGATAGACCACCACCGGGCCGTGGTTAAAGTTTCATGGGCCGCGGCTCATACAGCATTATACCTAGACCACCGAAAAGATAGACCTGTTTTCGGTGGCCTTGATTATACGCTGTACAGCGTTACGTCTCAATCAGAATCGGAGAAAAATGAGAAGCTGATTTGAGGAAATCATTTCCATAGCCTATATTCAATTTCTATATATTCAATTCAATTCAATTTCGGTAGCAACATAAGACTTATGATTTTAACTTATCGGACGAATAAACATCGCCATCAGCTGCTACGCTCCCAACTTTCTTCATTAGCAGAGATATACAAGCAGTGCAAAAGCACTAAGTAAGACGTGAGGCTTCCGCAGTGAAAGCTTTAACAATAACAGTATGTTAGGATGGATTGCGGGGATTATTGCCAGCTACAAATAATATCACGGCCCAGTTGTTTATTAATTTCTTAAAGGATGCTGTAACGTGTATGTATGTATGTATATATATTTATATATGCACAGATATATATCTATCTATCTATGTATATATATATATATATATACAGTATATATATATATATATATATATATATATATATATATATATATAATATACACACATATATATAGCCTACACACACACACACACACACACATATATATATATATATATATATATATATATATATATATATATATATATATATATATATATATATATATATATATATATATATATAGAGAGAGAGAGAGAGAGAGAGAGAGAGAGAGAGAGAGAGAGAGAGAGAGAGATGTGTGTAGTAGTATTAATCAATTTTACAACCATTTCAAATCAAAGCTTGCGAAGTTTTTGCATATTTTCCCATTAAATCTTCTGTAGAGCAATTAATGTTGAACGAATATGCGTAACGCCGAAGACATGCACTATCACAACACGGCCGTAGATATACTTGAATTTGAGAGAGAGAGAGAGAGAGAGAGAGAGAGAGAGAGAGAGAGAGAGAGAGAGAGAGAGAAAGGAGCTGGGGTCTCGAGGCCACGGAGCTATGTATGTGAAATCCCTCTTGGTGGCATCAAGCCTGTAATGAGAGAATTTTTACCAGTTGCTTGCGTAAGTTTTTCCTCACGTACTTTTTCCTTTCTAAGTTTTCAGAGTCGGCAACTTTGCATTATGAGACCTCCTCAGCGACCTGCTTTGGTGGAAACTTTCTTCGCAAAGGCTGTGATAAAATTGGTGATGAGGTGCTGGATATTTTTCCTGTCACTGTTATGACTTTACTGGAGTCATATTCCTGAGTAAGTGTTGTTTATGTCTTATATTACTAAGCAGAGAAGCGCTGTTTTCTACAAATCGCTCTTACTGCTGTTCTTACTATTCTGTATTATTGAGAGTTATGATAAAGTTCTTAATCGATTTGTTCAAATTTTTGCTTATTCTCTTTCTTATTGTAGAGACGGGGGAACAAAAACAGCCAAAAGAAGCACAAAAAATCTTATGTTATTGTAAGTTTTAAATTGTCAATGATGAAATCGATTAGACAAAATATTGTTGCCATGTTTATTAAGTCTTGTCAGCCTTTCTTATACTAATGTGTTGGAATTTGGTCTGTAAAATGCATTCGATATTTTGATAATCAATTGCAGTATTTTAGTTTTTTAGTTTTCTGTAAAAGGAAACTATTGTGCCGGCTTTGTCCGTCCGCACTTTATTCCGTCCGCATTTTTTCTGTCCGCACTTTTTCTGTCCGCCTTCAGATCTTAAAAACTACTAAGGCTAGAGGGCTGCAAATTGGAATGTTGATCATCCACCCTTCAATCATCAAACATACCAAATTGCAGCCCTCTAGCCTCAGTAGTTTCTATTTTATTTAAGGTTAAAGTTAGCCATAATCGTGCTCCTGACAACGATATAGGATAGGCCACCACCGGGCCGTAGTTAAAGTTTCATGGGCCGCTGCTCATACAGCATTATACCGAGACCACCGAAAGATGGATCTATTTTCGGTGGCCTTGGTTATACGCTGCAGCGGCTGCACAAAAAACTCGATCGCCCTGAAGAAACTTCGGCGCATTTTTTACTTGTTTGTATTTAGGACCATGTTGCAGATATTCCTATTCAATAAGCAATTGTTATTATTCTTGTTGAACTTAAGTGCATTACATATTTGCACTGGATCTTTAAGACACCGACGTCTATCTCCTCAGATTTAAAACTCCCTTTCCACAAAATGTACGATCGACCTTTTTAAATAGAAACTGCATAATTCCACCCCAGGCAACAATATTTCGCCTGCATCTCCAGGCAAAAACACAACCGAACGAGAAGAACGAAAGAATAATTCGAGATTATCCAGGGAAAAGAGGCATCAACTGCAGACTCATTTTGGAGTCGAATCATCATCTCAGCATCCGCGATGTTTGAGATGCAAATGAAGCCACGAGAAGGAACCTCGCGTCTTTCCAATGCTGCGGAAGAAGAAGAAGAAGAAGAAGAAGAAGAAGAAGAAGAAGAAGAAGCAGACGAGATAGAAGGAAAATGTGTTTTATATTAAAGACGAATGCGCCTTTCCAACGAGAGTTGAGAGTTTTACGTTCGCCAGCCAGGGCTCACTTTCCCACAAATTCTCTTACTTAAGAGAGAGAGACGGAACAGAGGAGAGGCGTGTTGCGTAATCGCTTCTGCATGTGCTCCCGGTCTGGATTTACAATTCTTTTGTGGCCCCTGGAGTCCACTAATCTTCGAATAACGAAGGGAGGCTGCCTTCGTCGAGTGAAAAGATACGATAACAAGAAGGGAGGCTGTCTTCGTCGAGTGAAAAGATACGTGTGTTATCGTCTGAATTGTTTAGCGTATTCAAGCAGGTCCACGTGTGTTTCGGAATTTCCAATGTCTTTGTGATTCTGTTTGAATTTATGTCTTCATTTGCTTGTTTTTTTTTTTTTATTTAATTGCGTGATGTAGTTAACAAATATATAATCAGCTTTTCCCTGTAGCATAAGGTGCATGCAAACTTTAGAACAGTGGTTCTCAACCTGGGGGCGTCAGCAATTTCTAAGGGGGGCGCGAGCCCTATAGAGAAAAATTAAAAGTTCTCTAATCATATTCGTCATTCACTTAACAAGAGACGCTAGGAAGCAGTTTGAGTTATCTCACTAAATCATTCCCAAAAGAATAAAATCACCACTTCTCTTTCTCCTTTTTTTTTTTATTTTCCTTTAAATCTGGGAGGGAATTTTACTCATAGACGCAAGGGGCGGGGGGCGTGGAGGGAAGGACGAACTCTTAGAATGAAGGTGGGGAAGATGAGTATATTTAATAAACAGAGCAAGGATCCATTGGGGAAAGTAGCGTGCAGTATTGGAATATTGACCAGAAATGCAGAGACAATTCTCACTCTCTTGTTATTTCACGCTGATCACAACAGACTTCCTAAGAACCCGCACATCTTAGAATTCAGCAAAGTATTCATGGACCATAGAAAAAGTAATTTAGATGACAATTGTAGGAAGCCTCAAAGTTAATCTGCTTTCGAATGACGAAACCTACAGTACGGTAAATCATCCATGCTCAAGGCATTCAGTGAAATGATAATCACTGGAAAATTAAGTCTCCAAGAAAAACAATAATGAAAAATCTAAAATAATAATGAAAAATCTACCGTATAAAAAATTTGTAACATATTTTTTTTTTTCACTTATGATTGCACTATACATTATAAAGCCTGTCAAACATTATTATTGTCGTTATATTTCCAAATGTACTACTGTTACCAGAATCACTAGTGGGCATGTAGAGAGAATGTTTAATTTGGGAATATTTGGAACGAGCAAGAAAGGAAGGCCTAGAAAATTTAATGTTTATTGTTTAATCAAGTGTCAATATATATATATATATATATATATATATATATATATATATATATATATATATATATATATATATATATAATATATATATACACACATATATACACACACACACACACACACACACACACACACACACACACATATATATATATATATATATATATATATATATATATATATATATATATATATATATATATATATATTATATATATATATATATATCCATGCACGATATTAAGTGCTGATTGTGGCTTAATATTTGTGAGTATAACAAACTGATGTGTATGTTAGTGACAAAAGTCATTACATATACACACACATACCCGTATAACACGGGCGTTTAATGACTTCCGCTCTTTATAAATGTTTTATAAAGAATTAATGGAATGTCGATCAAAGAAAATCGATAAAAACCGGAAAATAATTAAGCTGAAACTCTGAAAAAACGGGAAATACTTAAGCTGAAACTCTGAAAAAACGGGAAATACTTAAGCTGAAAATCTGAAAAAATGGAAAACATTTTTGCCTAATTCTCGCCACAAAGCGACTTGCTGACTGTTCCTGGGTTAACGAGCGTCCTTGGCAGTTGCCACAGGCGCTGATCGTCCTTGGTATTATGTCACCCACCTTCCTCGGAAGTAGTCTGAATAACTCGAGTCATTATTCCTTCGTCGACCGGCATACGTCTTATTATTATCATTATCCAAGTGACAGTTTTATTTTCGGTGCGAGTTTATCGATTGCGTTCAGATCCAGTGGATTTTTCTTCACTCTCAGATCTCTTGAGATTTTGCGAGTTCGTTGGTTAGTCCTGATTTTTGGTTAACTTTTATCGTTTATAGGAATTTTACTTAATTTTTGACTTTCAAATTTAATATCCACCAATTTGGTGTTAATCTGCGTTTACGCTAAGGTGTATAATAGAGCGTAGTTGATTGAATGAATTCTATTTCAGGTGACTGTGTTCATGCCTACTCGGGTGACGACGGTACATATAGTGATGGTATACGAACCACCGAATTTCGACAGTCTGTTCGAACGATGGCATCTTTTACCCTGCTTCACCTCTCAAGAGGATAGGTAAATAGAGAAGATAGAAGGAAACGGTGAGTACTTTATGCCTTCTATTAGCAAATTTTTTTTTTTATCCTCCACCCCTTGCGGGGCGGTTCCCCCTAAGGGGTGGAGGGACTCCTTTTAACTGGTTATGGTAGGACGGAAGTCCTGCCATAATTAGTTCCTGGGAGTTAAAGTAGTTTCTTAGATTTTGAGCAAATTAAGATTTAAATAAAAGCAAATTCCAGTCAATTAAGTTTTTATGCTTGCATTCTTAGTACTTGATATTGTAACGAAGTAGTTATAACGTAAGAATTCACAATTTCCGTTATTTTCCATTAAATTTGAGTCGGTTTAAGACACTGAAATCCTTATTTATCCAAGTTCCAGGGAATTACTTCCAATCTTGGACCGCTATCTTTATACTTTATTGTAACTTAGCAGTTTTTATCGACGTAAGAATTCATTTTCCATCGTAGTCTACATTAAGATTTGTTGATAGAATGTACTGGCAGACGTTTTTGCAGCCTTTGTTTTATTTCAGGCGAAACCCTAGAAAGTGATGTGGCTTGTGTGGCTTGGATCATTTTGAACAGCGAATCTCTTCAGTGGTTGTCTGACGAACTAAAACAATGGAATGAAACTGTCGTTATCCTACTTTTCTGAAAGGTAATAAAGTCCTTTTTCTTATGTACGCATAGTTGCTTTTGAATTATTATTTAAAGGGAAGTTTGTTTGCCTCGGTAATATTTTGCCTTAGTCAGTCAGTTATATTTTGCCTCAGTCAGTCAGTTATATTTTGCCTCAGTCAGTCAGTTATATTTTGCCTCAGTCAGTCAGTTATATTTTGCTTTAGTCAGTCAGTTATATTTTGCTTTAGTCAGTCAGTTATATTTTGCTTTAGTCAGTCAGTTATATTTTGCTTCAGTCAGTCAGTTATATTTTGCTTCAGTCAGTCAGTTATATTTTGCTTTAGTCAGTCAGTTATATTTTGCTTTAGTCAGTCAGTTATATTTTGCTTTAGTCAGTCAGTTATATTTTGCTTTAGTCAGTCAGTAATATTTTGCTTTAGTCAGTCAGTAATATTTTGCTTTAGTCAGTCAGTAATATTTTGCTTTAGTCAGTCAGTAATATTTTGCTTTAGTCAGTCAGTAATATTTTGCTTTAGTCAGTCAGTAATATTTTGCCTTAGTCAGTCAGTAATATTTTGCCTTAGTCAGTCAGTAAAATTTTGCCTTAGTCAGTCAGTAAAATTTTGCCTTAGTCAGTCAGTAAAATTTTGCCTTAGTCAGTCAGTAAAATTTTGCCTTAGTCAGTCAGTAAAATTTTGCCTTAGTCAGTCAGTAAAATTTTGCCTTAGTCAGTCAGTAAAATTTTGCCTTAGTCAGTCAGTAAAATTTTGCCTTAGTCAGTCAGTAAAATTTTTGCCTTAGTCAGTCAGTAAAATTTTGCCTTAGTCAGTCAGTAAAATTTTGCCTTAGTCAGTCAGTAAAATTTTGCCTCAGTCAGTCAGTAAAATTTTGCCTCCAGTCAGTCAGTAAAATTTTGCCTCAGTCAGTCAGTAAAATTTTGCCTCAGTCAGTCAGTAAAATTTTGCCTGACACCTAATTTTCCAAATCAGGCCCCTCACACTTTATAAAATTGTTAGAGGTTCGTGTTAAAATAATAGGCAAATTATGTGGGTTTTGTATCTTTTTTGCTCCAAACTAAGCATTACGCTCCTCTCTACTTCAGGTTCTTTGAAGCTGAACTGGTGTGGCCTGATTATTACGAGTGACATAAATACTCTCCTTGGATGGTTTGCGTTTCCTGGACAGGAAGAAACAAATTAAGTATTGACCCTACGGCCGAAAACTTGGCAGTTGGGATGGCGCTAGGCTTCTAATGATTTCATTGATTTCCCTGATAAAAAGTCTTGGATGAGATTAACAATGAAATTATGCTTTTAAAATAATGGTAAATTATATTTATCCTCTTTGGTTTGTTTGGTTGGTTGAAAATAAAGATTCGACTTGGTTGTTACATGCCATTTTGGGAAGGCCTAAAATGGCTCTTAAGTACGCGATACAGTACTCGATACAATTTTTCTAATGATAAAGATGGGGAAAAATTCTTAAAGCTGCTTGAAGTTAGTGTTTGCAATTTGGGAAGGCCTAAAAAGGCTGCTATACAAAGTACTTTTAAGACTGAGAAGTTAGTGAAACTGAACTTTTAAGGTATTTAGACTGCTGGTTGTAGTATGGTTTATACTGTGGTGAACTAACAACCACAAGTAAGACCTGAATATTGAGAAAATTGCAATAAGTAGACAGTATCATATAGTCAAAAGGATATGATCTAGTAACTATTTTAGTGGCAAAGTAACATGATGTATTGAATAACTACTGAAGCATTCAAAGTTCTCTAAAACTACACACAAGCTCGAATGGGGATTGGGAAAATTGCAATAAGCAAACAGTATATGAATGTCAAAAAGGTAGGAGATAGTCGCCATTTTAGTGGTTGAGTGTGTATGGAATAGTAATTGGAAGTAATCCTTTCAATGTTCAATCAAAATTACTGAAGTTCCAGCAGTAATTTCTTTTGAAGGTAGAACAGAGGAAGAATTTTGAAGACTAGGTCTAAAGTTGAAAGATGGTGTGAGTGGTGATAGCTTGAACATAATGCGGTGATGTGGATGCACTCAGTAGATTTGGATAAGGCTAATTGCAAGAGCTTTACATTGCCAAGCTGTAATCAGTCCTCTTGTTACTGTCCATAATTAAGACTATCTTACGAAGGCAGAAAGTGGGTGAGCAGTATCTACCGTATAACGAAAATAATCAAAATAGGAAGGTTTGGCTTGACTTGTGTAATTAACTAAACAACTGGGGATAGCTTACAATATGGCTGAGTAAAGACTGCAGGATTAGTTTTTAGTTTAGCCTATATGTACAATATATTTCACCTAGATAAAACACAGGTGGTAGACTTTAGTTCGAACATAACTTTTCTTGAAAACTAATAGAGTAAACTGGGAATACTGAAGTGGCGTTTGTCAATGTAACGACCTGTTGTTGGCTGGATTCAGAATGTAATAGGTCGTACTATTGTCTTCGACAACAAACAGCGCTATCATTACATCAGATTGCGTAATTGTGGGGCGTCACGAGGTATATTGTTAACGAGATAGTTAAAATAAGAGATGACTACGTTGAAGGGAAACTAATTAAATCAGTCATAGCAAACAGGTATGTCTAAGGTCCTGTCCACACTAGCGGGCACTGCCCGACCTAACAGGTAATAATTAATCGAACATTTGGTTTTTCTAATTTGAAAATACGCCCCCGTACGGGGGTAGAGCTGTCAGTGCACCTCACGGGGTGTACTGTAGGCACTACTAAAGGTTCTTTGCGGCGTCCCTTCGGCACCTAGCTGCAACCCCTTCCATTCCTTTTACTGTACCTCTTTTCATAATCATTTTCTTTCATCTTTCTATCCACCGTCTCCTGACAATTATTTCTTAGTGCAACTGCGAGGTTGTCTTCCTGTTGCACTTTCAAACACTTCTACTCTGTTTCCTTTCCAGCGCTGAATGACAACATAGGTCCCAGTGCTTGGCTTTTGGCCTAAACCCTATATTCCATTCCATCCAAACTTAAAAATAGTGATACAATAGGTAATTGCTTCTCGGACATTGTCTTCTAATTTAAAAGAGTAATGCTCTTTAATAACAGTATAACCATGGAGAATTTAGCTACACAACTTCAGGGTCAGAAGTAGTGTAACCTGTGAACTGAGAAGGCGTTGTTCTCTATATTAACCTCCAGTTATTTTTCAAACTGTCCGTCATCAAATTGTTTTCAGTGTACGAAAATTATTAGGATCAACGCATTGATGTTATCTACCAGAGAAATAAAAGTTGCGTGTATGAAGGGATTGCTGAGTCAGGTCTGCTTGAGAATTTTGCATGTCACAAATCTTGTATGAAAGGTTCAGTTATTGAGAAAAGGATACCAAAATCTGGTAAAATGTTTTGAAGTGTTCTGGACTCCAGGAAAGAAATACAAAGTCGTCAGGCTGATAAGCAGGTGTCAAAATTAGACGACTCAGTCTTGAGCCCAGTCCACACGACCAGACTTTGTCTGCAGGCAAAAGAGAAATTTGTCCGTTTCAAAAGAAAACAATGTTCGACGGATTAATTGTCCAACTAGTTTCACATAAGACTCGTCGTTTCTGTCCGCCGTACATCTGGTACCACTGGCCAGATCCGCTTCCATCGTGTCACCGCTGCTGAATGCTCTGTGATATGCAAACGATTTTGTCCAGACTTTGTTCGTGGGGTAAACACCTTAAGACTACCTGTCCGCGACTGCCGGGCAAACTCTGAGAAAGATGACTTTGTGTGGGGGACTGATACGAGCCAATGCATTTATTATTATTATTATTATTATTATTATTATTATTATTATTATTATTATTATTATTATTATTATTCAGAAGATGAACCCTATTCGTATGGAACAAGCCATCACCGGGGCCATTGACTTGAAATTCAAGCTTCACAAGAATATGGTGCTCATTAGGAAGTAAGAGAAGGTAAAGGGTATTACAGAAAAAAAAGAGACCTCGCTTACTAAAAAGATAAAATAAATTAATACGTAAAAATGTATTAAAATGCAAAGAGAATAGCTTTAGGGTAGTAATGCATTGCATCTTCGCTTGAACTTTTGAATTTCCAATTGCATGACATTAGGTTTATTATAAACAGGCACTGTATATGACAAGCATAAAAAATAATTTTTATATCGCTGAAGTAATTATAGATATTACATGAATGAAAATATTCACTGCGTGGACAGCAGACTCTTGGTTAAGCCCTGTCCACACGACCACTTGTTTTAATTAAGTAGAACTGACAACTATTCACAATCCAAACCTAAGGCTTCCACAACTAGTTTTACCCCCGTCAGTGCACCTCGTGCGGTGCACTGTAGGCACTATTGAAGGTTTCTTGCAGCGTCCCTTCGGCCCCTAGCTGCAACCCCTTTCATTCATTTTATTGAACCTCCGTTCAATTCTCTTTCTTCCAGCTTCCTATCCAACCTCTCCTGACAGTTGTTTCATAGTGCAACTGCTTTGAGGTTTTCCTCCTGTTACACCTCTCAAACCTTTTGCTGTCAATTTCTATTTCAGCGCTGAGTGACTCCATAGGTCCCAGGGATTGGCCTTTGGCCTAAATTCTATATTCAGTTCAGTCCACAACTAGTTTTACGTGTTTTAAGCTTATATTATCATTAATATTATTATCATTGTTGTTAGTAGTAGCCGTAGCAGTAATAGTAACGCAAGGGCGCCAACAGAGAAAGCATTCCAGTGAGGGAAGCGGAATTTGATACTAACAGAAAAGTTAACAGAAAGGAAACAATGTGAAAAAAATAAATGTATATTAAATAATATAATTCTTGAAGATTAAAGACAATATACATCATAATTTCATATAACAAATGACCATGTACACGGAATAAACACATGTATTATGCAGAATAATTAACATTGAAAATAGAAATGTGTAAGAATATATTCCCATGGATATCAAGTCACACTGGATTCCAGTGATCGACGTATTCCTCACATTCATGATTCCTGTATGTTCCAGTAAATGTTTTCATGTGTTATATATAATTACTTTAGCAATACAAAACTGATTTATTGATTTCTAATGCTTGTCACATACACTACCTGTTCCTTGTAATAAAACTTATGCACTGGCTCTTGGCGTCAATATTGTACGCCACTCACCCCAGGCAAAGTTTGGCGTCTTTGCTCAAAACGCCCCGTAGTGGGGTAGCGCCGTCAGTGCACCTCACGCGGCACACTGTAGACATTACTTAAGGTCCTGCCCTTAGCTGCAACTCCTTTCATTCTTTTTACCGCACCTCCGTTCATATTCTCTTTCCTACATCTTACTTTCCACCCTCTCCTAAAAATTGCTTCATGGTGTAACTGCGAGGTTTTCTGCCTGGTACACCTTGCAGACCTTTCAACTTTCAATTTCCCTTTCAGTGCTGAATGACCTCGTGGGTGCCAGCGCTTGGCCTTCGGCCTAAATTGTATATTCTATTCT